>NC_089240.1:77568448-77750824 GCF_963924675.1 Phocoena phocoena | reverse complement strand
GCTTGTAAATTTTGGAGATTAATCCTTTGTCAGTTGCTTCATTTGCAAATATTTTCTCCCATTCTGAGGGTTGTCTTTTGGTCCTGTTTATGGTTTCCTGTGCTGTGCAAAAGCTTTGAAGTTTCATTAGGTCCCATTTGTTTATTTATGTTTTTATTTCCAGTTCTCTAGGAGGTGGGTCTAAAAGGATCTTGCTCTGAATTATGTCATAGGGTGTTCTGCCTATGTTTTCCTCTAAGAGTTTTATAGTGACTGGCCTTACATTTAGGTCTTCAATCCATTTTGAGCTATTTTTGTGTATGGTGTTAGGGAGTGATCGAAACTCATACTTTTACATTTACTTGTCAACTTTTTCCAGCACCACTTATTGAAGAGGCTGTCCTTCCTCCACTGTACATTCCTGCCTCCTTTATCAAAGATAAGGTGACCATACATGCATGTGTTTATCTCTGGGCTTTCTATCCTGTTCCATTGATCTATTTTTCTGTTTGGGGGCCAGTACAATGCTATCTTGATTACTGTAGCTTTGTAGTATAGTCTGAAGTCAGGGAACCTGTTCCCTCAAGCTCCGTTTTACTTTCTCAAGTTTGCTTTGGCTACTCGGGGTCTTTAGCATTTCCACACAAACTGTAAAATTTTTGTACTAGTTCTCTGAAAAATGCCAGTGGTAGTTTGATAGGGATTGCATTGAATCTGTAGATTGCTTTGGGTAGTAGAGTCATTTTCACAATGTTGATACTTCCAATGCAAGAACATGGTATATCTCTCCATCTATTTGTAGCATCTTTAAATTCTGTCATCAGTGTCATAATTTTCTGCATACAGGTCTTTTGTCTCCTTAGGTAGGTTTATTCCAGATATTTTAATTTTTTTGTTGCAACGGTAAATGGGAGTGATTTCTTGATGTCAGTTTCAGATTTTGCATCATTAGTGTACAGGAATGTCAGAGATTTCTTTGCATTAATTTTGTATCCTGCTTCTTTACCAAATTCATTTATTAACTCTAGTAGTTTTCTGGTAGCATCTTTAGGATTCTCTATGTATAGTATCATGTAATCTGCAAACAGTGGCAGTTTTACTTTTTCTTTTCTGATTTGGATTCCTTTTATTTCTTTTTCTTCTCTGACTGCTGTGGCTAAAAATTCCAAAACTATGTTGAATAAGAGTGGTGAGAGAGGGCAGCCTTGTCTTGTTCCTGATCTTAGTGGAAATGTTTTCAGTTTTTCACCATTTAGGACGATGTTGGTTGTGGGTTTGTCATATATGGCCTTTATTATGTTGAGGAAAGTTCCCTCTGTGCATACTTTCTGCAGGGTTTTTATCATAAATGGGTGTTGAATACTGTCAAAAGCTTTCTCTGAATCTATTGAGTTGAGCATATGGTTTTTCTCCTTCAATTTGTTAATATGGTTTATCACATTGATAGATTTGTGTATATTGAAGAATCCTTGCATTCCTGGAATAAACCCCACCTGATCATGGTGTATGATCCTTTTAATGTGCTGTTGGATTCTGTTTGCTAGTATTTTGTTGAGGATTTTTACATCTATGTTAATCAGTGATATTGATCTGTAGTTTCTTTGTGACATCCTTGTGTGGTTTAGGTATCAGGGTGATGGTGGCCTCATAGAGTGAGTTAGGGAGTGTTCCTCCCTCTGCTATATTTTGGAAGAGTTTGAGAAGGATAAGTGTTAGCTCTTCTCTAAATGTTTGAAAGAATTCACCCGTGAAGTCATCTGGTCCTGGGCTTTTGTTTGTTGGAAATTTTTAATCAGTTTCAATTTCAGTGCTTGTGTTTGGTCTTTTCATATTTTCTATGTCTTCCTGATTAAGTCTTGGCAGGTTGTGCATTTCTAAGAATTTGTCCATTTCTTCCAGGTTGTCCATTTTATTGGCATAGAGTTGCTTGTAGTAACCTCTCATAATCTTTTGTATTTCTGCAGTGTCAGCTGGTTCTTCTCCTTTTTCATTTCTAATTCTATTGAATTGAGTCTTCTCCCTTTCTTTCTTAATGAGTCTGGCTAATGGTTTATCAATTTTGTTTATCTTCTCAAAGAACCAGCTTTTAGATTTATTGATCTTTTCTATTGTTTCCTTTATTTCTTTTTCATGTATTTCTGAGCTGATTTTTATGATTTCTTTCTTTCTGCTATCTTTGGGGTTATTTTGTTCTTCTTTGTCTAATTGCTTTAGGTTCAAGGTTAGGTCGTTTATTCGAGATATTTCCTGTTTCTTAAGGTGGGATTGTACTGCTATAACTTCCCTCTTAAAACTGCTTTTGCTACATACCATAGGTTTTGGGTCGTCTTGTCTCCATTGTCATTTGTTTCTAGGTATTTTTTTATTTCCTCTTTGATTTCTTAAGTGATCACTTCGTTGTTAAGTAATGTACTGTTTTGCCTCCATGTGTTTGTATTTTTTTACAGATCTTTTCCTGTAATTGATATCTAGTCTCATAGCGCTGTGGTCAGAAAAGATACTTGATACAATTTCAGTTTTCTTAAATTTACCAAGGCTTGATTTGTGACCCAAGATATGATCTATCCTGGAGAATGTTCCATGAGCACTTGAGAAAAATGTGTATTTTGTTGTTTTTGGAATGGAATGTCCTAGAAATATCAATTAAGTCCATCATGTTTAATGTATCGTTTAAAGATTGTGTTTCCTTATTTATTTTCATTTTGGATGATCTGTCCATTGGTGAAAGTGGGGTGTTAAAGTCCCCTAGTATAAATGTGTTACTGTCGATTTCCCCTTTTATGGCTGTTAGTATTTGCCTTATGTATTGAGGTGCTCCTATGTTGGGTACATAAATTTTTACAATTGTTATATCTTCTTGGTTCGATACCTTGATCATTATGTAGTGTCCTGCTTTCTCTCTTCTAATAGTCTTTATTTTAAAGACTATTTTGTCTGATATGAGAATTGCTACTCCAACTTTCTTTTGGTTTCCATTTGCATGGAATATCTTTTTCCAACCCCTTACTTTCAGTCTGTATGTGTCTCTAGGTCTGTAGTGGGTCTCTTGTAGACAGCATATCTATGTGTCTTGTTTTTGCATCCATTCAGCCAGTCTGTGTCTTTTGGTGGGAGCATTTAATCCATTTACACTTAAGGTAATTATCGATATGTATGTTCCTATTCCCATTTTCTTAATTGTTTGGGGTTTGTTATTGTAGGTCTTTTCCTTCTCTTGTGTTTCTTGCCTAGAGAAGATCCTTTAGCATTTGATGTAAAGCTGGCTTGGTGGTGCTGAACTCTCTCAGCTTTTGCTTGACTGTAAAGGTTTAATTTCTCCATCAAATCTGAATGAGATCCTTACTGTGTAGAGTATTCTCGGCTGTAGGTTATTCTCCTTCATCACTCTAAATATGTCCTGCCAGTCCCTTCTGGCTTGCATTTTTTCTGTTGAAATATCAGCTGTTAACCTTATGGGGATTCAATTGTGTGTTATTTGTTGTTTTCCCTTGCTGCTTTAATTGTTCTGTTTGTATTTAATTTTTGACAGTCTAATTAATATGTTTATTGCAGTGTTTATCCTTGGATATATCCTGTATTGGACTCTCTGTGCTTCCTGGACTTGATTAACTATTTCATTTCCCATATTAGGGAAATTTTCAACTATAACCTCTTCAAATATTTTCTCAGTGCCTTTCTTTTTCTCTTCTTCTAGAACCCCTATAATTCGAATGTTGTTGCCTTTAATGTTGTCCCAGAGGTCTCTGAGACTGTCCTCAGTTCTTTTCATTCTTTTTTCTTTATTCTGCTCTGCAGTAGTTATTTCCACTACTTTATCTTCCAGGTCACTTATCCATTCTTTTGCCTCAGTTATTCTGCTATTGATCCCTTCTAGAGTATTTGTAATTTCATTTATTGTGTTGTTCATAGTTGCTTGTTTCAGCTTTAATTCTTCTAGGTCCTTGTTCAATGTTTCTTGTTTTTTCTCTATTCTAGTTCCAAGATTTTGGATCATCTTTACTATCATTGTTCTGAATTAATTTTCAGGTAGACTGCCTATTTCCTCTTCATTTGTTAGGTCTGGTGGGTTTTTATCTTGCTCCTTCATCTGCTGTGTGTTTTTCTGTCTTCTCATTTTGCTTACCTTACTGTGTTTGGGGTCTCCTTTTTGCAGGCTGCAGGTTCGTAGCTTCCCTTGTTTTTGGTGTCTGTCCCCAGTGGCTAAAGTTGGTTCAGTGTGTTGTGTAGGCTTCTTGGTGGTGGGGACTAGTGCCTGTGTTCTGGTGGATGAGACTGGATCTTGTCTTTCTTGTGGGCAGGTCCCCATCTCGTTGTGTGTTTTGGGGTGTCTGTGGACTTATTATGATTTTAGGCAGCGTCTCTGCTAATGGGTGGTGTTGTGTTCCTGTCTTGCTAGTTGTTTGGCATAGGGTGTCCAGCACTGTAGCTTGCTGGTCGTTGATTGAAGCTGGGTGTTGGTGTTGAGTTGGAGATCTCTGGAAGATTTTCACCATTTGATATTACATGGATCTGGGAGGTCTCTTGTGGACCATTGTCCTGAAGTTGGCTCTCCCACCTCAGAGGCACAGCACTGACTCCTGGCTGTAGCACCAAGAGCCTTTTATCCACATGGCTCAGAATAAAAGGGAGAAAAAGTAGAAAGAAGGAAAGTAAGAGAGATAAAAGAAAATTAAATAAAGTAAGGTAAAATATAATAAAGTTATTAAAATAAAAAGCAATTATTGAGAATTCTTTAAAAAAATTAAAAAAAACAAAAACAAAAACAGATGGATAGAACCCTAGGACAAATGGTGAAAGCAAATCTATACAGACAAAATGTCACACAGCAGCATACACATACACACTCACAAAAAGTGGAAAAGGAGAAAAAATAATAAATCTTTCTCTCAAAGTCCACCTCCTCATTTTGGGATGATTTGGTGTCTATTCAGGTATTCCACCAATGCAGGGTACATCGAGTTGATTGTGGAGATTTAATCCATTGCTCCTGAGGTTGCTGTGAGAAATTTCCCTTTCTCTTCTTTATTCGCACAGCTCACGGGTTTCAGCTTTGGATTTGTCTCCACCTTTGCATGTAGGTCGCTGCAGGGCATCTGTTCTTCACTCAAAGAGGATGGGGTTAAAGGAGCCACTGATTCAGGGGCTCTGGCTCACTCAGGCTGGGGTGGAGGGAGGGGTACGTAGTGCAGGGTGAGCCTGTGGCGGCAGAGGCCAGTGTGACATTGCACCAGCCTGAGGTGTGCCGTGAGTTATCCCGGGGGAGTTGTCCCTGGATTCCGGGACCCTGGCAGTGGCGGGCTGCACAGGCTCTCTGGAATGGTGGTGTGGATAGTGACCTGTGCTTGCACACAGGCTTCTTGGTGGTGGCAGCAGCTGCCTTAGAGTCTCATCCCCTTCTCTGTGGTCTGCGCTGTTAGCTGTGGTTCGCACCCATCTCTGGAACTCCTTTAAGCAGTGCTCTTAATCCCCTCTCCTAGAGCACCAGGAAACAAAGAGGGAAGAAAAAGTCTCTTGCCTCTTCGGCAGGTCCAGACTTTTCCCTGGACTCCCTCCCTGCTAGCTGTGGTGCACTAACCACTTCAGGCTGTGTTTATTATGCCAGTCCTCTCCCTGCACTCTGACCAAAGCCTGAGCCTCAGCTCCCAGCCCCACCTGTCCCGGCAGGTGAGCAGACAAGCCTCTCGGGCTGGTGAGTGCTGGTCGTCACCGATCCTCTGTGTGGGAATCTCTCCACTTTGCCCTCTGCACCCCTGTTGCTGCACTCTCCTCCACAGCTCCAAAGCTACCCGCCTCCACCATCCGTAGTCTCCGCCCACGAAGGGGTTTCCTAGTGTGTGGAAACCTTTCCTCCTTCACTGCTCCCTCCCACTGGTGCAGGTCCCATCCCTATTCTTTTGTCTGTTTTTTTCTTTTGCCCTACCCAGGTACGTGGAGAGTTTCTTTCCTTTTAGGAGGTCTGAGGTCTTCTGCCAGCGTTCTGTAGGTGTTGTTCCACGTGTAGATGGATTTTTGATGTATCTGTCGGGAGGAAGGTGGTCTCCGCATCTTGCTGTTTCACCATCTTCCCCCTCTCCCCTCATCTTCCCATTTTTTAATTGGTTCTTATGCTTGTTTGTGTTTTTGATGTTGAGTTGTATAAGTTCTTTATGTTTTGTATATTAACCCCTTATCAGATATATCATTTGCAAAAAAATCTCTCTTTCAGTAGATAGCCTTTCATTTTGTTGGTAGTTTCATTTGCTATGCAAAAGCATTTTAGTTTGATGGAGTCACATTTCTTTGATTTTGTTTTTGTTTCCCTTGCCTGAGGAAACATATTGGAAAAAATATTCCTAAGACTGATGTCAAAGACCTTACTGCGTGCTTTCTTCTAGGACTTTCATGGTTTCATATCTTCTACTTCAGTGTTTAATTCATTTTGAATATTTTTTGTATATTCTGAGAAAGTAGTCTAGTTTGATTCTTTTGCATATAGCTGTCTAGTTTTGCCAACAACATTTATTGAAGAGGCTGTGTTATCCCCATTGTATATTCTTGCATGCTTCATCATAGATTAATTGACCATAAAGTGTGGTTTCATTTCTGGGATTTCTATTCTATTCCATTGATCTATGTGTCTGTTTTTGTGTCAGTATCATACTCTTTTGATAACTGTAGATTTGTAGTATAGTTTCAAATTAGGGAGCATGACAACTCCGACCTTGTTCTTTCTCAATATTGTTTTGTCTATTCAAAGTCTCTGTATTTTCATACAAATTTTAGAATTCTTTATTCTAGTTCTGTGAAAAATGCCATTGGTATTTTGATAGGGATTACATTGAATCTGGATATTGCCTTGGGTCTTATGGTCATTTTAACAATATTAATTCTTCCAGTCCATGAGTATCGTATACCTTTCCATTTGTTTCTGTCATCTTACATTTCTTTCATCAATGTCTTATATTTTTCTGAGAATAGAATATATTTTAGTTAGCTTTATTCCTAGTTATTTTTTTCTTTCTTTTTGATGAGATTGCAAATGGAACTGTTTTCTTTTTTTCTCTTTTTGCTAGTTTGTTGTTAGTGTATAAAAATACAACAGATTGCTGTATATTAATCTCATATCCTAAAAATTTGCTGAGTTCATTTATTAGTTCTAATAGATTTTTGGTGGCATCTTTAGGATTTTCCACATATAGTATCATGTCATCTTCAAACAGGGGCTGTTTCACTTCTTCCTTTCCAATTTGGGGTCACTTTATTTCTTTTTCTTGTCTGATTGTTGTGGCTAGCACTTCCAATACTACATTCAATAAAAGTGGCAAGAGTGGGCATCCTTGTCTTGTTCCTGATCTTAGATAAAATACTTTCAGGTTTTCAAAGTTGAAAATGATGTTGGCTGTAGATTTGTCATATATGGCCCTTATTATGTTGACGTATTTTCCCTTTATACCCATTTTTTGGAGAGTTTTTATCATAAAAGGATGCTGAATTTTATCAAAATCTTTTTCTATATCTTTCAAAATGATCCTATGGTTTTTATTCTTCAATTTGTTAATCTGGTATATCACATTGACTGACTAGCTGGTGTTCAAACTTCCTTACATCCCTGGGATAAATCACACTTAATCATAGTGTATGATTATTTTAATGTATTGTTGAATTCAGTTTGCTAATATTTTGTAGAGGATCTTTGCATCTATGTTCATCAGTGATATTGGCCTGTAGTTTTCTTTTTTTGTAGTGTCTTTGTCTGGTTTTGTTTTCAGTGTGATGCTGGTATCATAGGATCAGTTCAGAAGCATTCTTCTTTAATTTTTTGAAGTAGTTTGAGAAGGGTAGGTGTTAACTCCTTTTAAAATGTTTTATAGAATTAAGCTGTGAAGCTGCCTGGTCCTGGATTTTTGTTTGTTGGGAGATTTATTTTTTATTACTGATTCAATTTCATTACTGGTAATTAATCTCTCATATTTTGTATTTCTTTCTGATTCAGTCTGGGGAGACTGTATGTTTCTGGGAATTTACCCATTTCTTCTAGGTTGTCTATTTTGGAGGGCATGTAATTGTTTGTATTAGTCTCTTATGGTCCTTTATTTCTTCTGATTTTATTTGAATCCTCTCTTTTTCTCTTGATGCATCTGGCTAGAGGTGTATCAATTTTCTTTATCATTTCAAAGAACAAGCTCTTATTTTCATTGTTCTTTTCTATTTTCTAGTCTTTGTTTCATTTATTTCTGCTGTGATCTTTATCATTTCTTTCTTTCTACTAACTTCGGGTTTTGTTTGTTCTTCTTTTCCTAATTCCTTTAGGTGTGAAGTTAGGTTGTTTATTTGAGACATTTTTTTGTTTCCTGAGGTAGGCCTGTATCATTATACACTTCCAAATTAGGACAGGCTTTTCTGTATGCCATAGATTTTTTTTAAACATCTTTATTGGAGTATAATTGCTTTACAATGGTGTGTTAGTTTCTACTTTATAACAAAGTGAATCAGTTATATGTATACATATATCCCTATGTCCCCTCCCTCTTGTGTCTCCCTCTCACCCTCCCTATCCCACCCCTCTAGTTGGTCACAAAGTACTAAGCTGATCTCCCTGTGTGGTGCAGCTGCTTCCCACTAGCTATCTATTTTACATTTGGTAGTGTATATATGTCAATGCTACTCTCTCACTTTGTCCCAGCTTACCCTTTCCCCTCCCCATGTCTTCAAGTCCATTCTCTACATCTGGTCTTTATCCTTGTCCTGCCCCTAGGTTAGTCAGAACCTTTTTTTTTTCTTTTTTTTAGATTCCATATATATGTGTTAGCAAATGGTATTTGTTTTTCTCTTTCTGACTTACTTCACTCTGTATGACAGACTCTAGGTCCATTCACCTCACTACAACTAAATCAATTTCATTTCTTTTTATGGCTGAATATTGTATTGTATATATGTGCCACATCTTCTTTATCCATTCATCTGTCGATGGACACTTAGGTTGCTTCCGTGTCTTGGCTATTGTAAATAGTGCTGCAATGAACATTGTGGTATGACTCTTTTTGAATTACGGTTTGCTCAGGGTATATGCCCAGTAGTGGGATTGCTGGGTCAGAAGGCAATTCTATTTTTAGTTTTTTTATCCCATAGATTTTTTTTTTTTTTGCAGTATGCGGGCCTCTCACTGTTCTACCCTCTCCCATTGTGGAGCACAGGTTCCGGACACGCAGGCACAATGGCCATGGCTCACGGGCCAAGCCACTCTGTGGCATGTGGGATCATTCGGGACTGGGGCATGAACCCGTGTCCCCTGCATCAACAGGCGGACTCTCAACCACTGCGCCACCAGGGAAGCCCATATCCCATAGATTTTTGAGCATTGTGTTTATGTTTTCATTTGTCTCCATGTATTTTTTTATTTCATCATTGATTTCTTCCATGACCCACTGGCTGTTTAGTAGCATATTGTTTAGCCTCCACATGCTTGTGTTTTTTGTGCAGTTTTTTCATATTGTTGATTTCTAGTCTCATAGTGTTATCATCAGAAAAGATGCCTGATATTATTTCATTCTTCTTTAATTTACTGAGACTTTTTTACTTGGCCTAGCATGTGATCTATCCTGGAGAATATTCCATCCAAACTTCAAAAAGAATGTGTGTTTTGCTGCTTTTGGATGGAATGTTATATATATATATATATATATATATATATATATATATATATACTATCTGATCTAATATGTATATCTATATATAAATACAATATATATGTATATATACCATCTGATCTAATATGTCATTAAGGGCAGTGTTTCCATATTGAGTTTCTGTCTGGATGATCTGTCCATTGATGTAGGCAGGATGTTAATGTCCTCTACTTTTCTTGTATCACTGTCAATATCTTTTTTATGTTTGTTAGTATTTGCTTTATATATTTAGGTGCTCCTATCTTGTTTGCATATATGCTTATAATTATTATATCTTCTTGTTGGATCAACCCTTTTATCATTATGTAATGTCTTTCTTTGTCTTGTTAGTCTTTGTTTTAAAGTCTATTTGTTTTTCTGATGTATGTATTACTACTCCAGGTTTCTTTTCATTTTTATTTTATTGAAATATCTTTTCCCATTCTCTTAGTTTGTCTGTGTCTTTAGATCTGAAGTGAGCCTCTTGTAGAAGCATATATGTGGGTCTTGTTTTGCTGTCCATTTGGCCATGCTTTGTTTTTGGATTGCAGCATTTAGACCATTTACATTTAAAGTAATTCTTTATAGGTATGTACTTAATTCCATTTTGTTACTGCTTTAGGGTCATTTCTGTTGTTCTTTTTTTGTTCCTTTCTTTTTCTTTTTCTCTCTTCCCTTATGATTTGATGGCTATATTTAGTGATATGTTTGAGGGGTTTTTTTTCCCTTTTTTGTTTGTATGTCTATTACAGATTTCTCTTTCTTTCTTTTTCCTGGCTGTGTGGTCTGCTTATGTCTTCTTTTTTTTTAATATCTTTATTGGAGTATAATTGCTTTACAATGTTGTGTTAGTTTCTGTTGTACAACAAAGCGAACCAGCTATATGGTTAGTGGGAAGATGCTGCATAGCACAGGGAGATCAGCTTGATGCTTTGCAGCTCAAGAGGGAGGGGATATGGGGATATATATTACAGATTTTTCATTTGTGGTTACCATGAGGTTATGTATAGTAACCTATATTTTTACATAATTATTTTAAGCTGATGGTGTCTTAATTTCAAATGCATCCTAAATGCATATTTACTCCCCCTCCCACATGTTTAATTTTTTTACATCATATTTTATATCTTTCCAATGAGATTTTTTCTTTCATGATCTTCATATTTCTAGTTGTGGATTTTTATCCACTTAGAGAAGTACCTTAACATTTCTTATAAAGTTTGTTTAGTGGTACTGAACTATTTTAGCTTTTGTTTGTATATGAAACTCCATTTCTCCTTCAAATCTGGATGATAGCCTTGCTGGGTAGAGCATTCTTGGTTGCAGGTTTTTATTCCTTTAATCACTTTAAATATATTGTGCAACTTCATTATGGCCTACAACATTTCTGCTGTAAAGTCAGTTGACAGTCTTATAGGAGTTCATTTGTGTTTAACTTCTTGCTTTTCTCTTGGTGCTTTTTTTTTGTTTTTTAACAACTTTATTGGAGTATAATTGCTTTACAATGGTGTGTTTGTTTCTGCTTTATAACAAAGTGAATCAGTTATACATATACACATGTTCCCATAACTCTTCCCTCTTGTGTCTCCTTCCTTCCCACCCTCCTTATCCCACCCTTCTAGGTGGTCACAAAGCACCAAGATGATCTCCCTGGGCTATGTGGCTGCTTCCCTCTAGCTATCCACTTTATGCTTGGTAGTGTATAAATGTCCATGCCACTCTCTCACCTCATCACAGCCTACTCCTTGCCCTCCCCATATCCTCAAGTCCATTCTCTAGTAGGTCTGTGTCTTTATTCCCGTTTTAACCCTAGGTCCTTCATGACCTTTTATTTTCTTAGATTCCATATGTATGTGTTAGCATATGGTATTTGTTTTTCTCTTTCTGACTTACTTCACTCTGTATGACAGACTCTGGGTCGATCCACCGCACCACAAATAACTCAATTTTGTTTCTTTCTATGGCTGAGTAATATTCCATTGTATATATGTAGCACATCTTCTTTATCCATTCACTGTCGATGGACACATAGGTTGCTTCCATGTCTTGGCTATTGTAAATAGAGTTGCAATGAATATTTTGGTACATGACTGTTTTTGAATTACGGTTTTCTCAGGGTGTATGCCGAGTAGTGGGATTGCTGGGTCTTATGGTAGTTCTCTCTGTAGTTTTTTAAGGAACCTCCATACTGTTCTCCATAGTGGCTGCATCAATTTACATCCCCACCTACAGTGCAAGAGTGTTGTTTTTTCTCCACACTCTCGCCAGCATTTATTGTTTCTAGATTTTTTGATGATGGCCATTCTGACTGGTATGAGACGATACCTCATTGTAGCTTTGATTTGCATTTCTCTAATGATTAATGATGTTGAGCACTCTTTCATGTGTTTGTTGGCAATCTGTATATCTTCTTTGGAGAAATGTCTAAGTAGGTCTTCTGCCCATTTTTAGATTGGGTTGATTGTTTTTTGTAATTGAACAGCATGAGCTGCTTGTAAATTCTGGAGATTAATCCTTGGTCAGCTGCTTCATTTGCAAATATTTTCTCCCATTCTGAGGGTTGTCTTTTGGTCTTTTTTATGGTTTCCTTCATTGTGTAAAAGCTTTGAAGTTTCCTTAGGTCCCATTTGTTTATTTTTGTATTTATTTCCATTTCTCTAGGAGGTGGATCAAAAAGGATCTTGCTGTGATTTATGTCATAGAGTGTTCTGCCTATGTTTTCCTCTAAGAGTTTGATAGTGTCTGGCCTTACATTTAGGTCTTTAATCCATTTTGAATTTATTTTTGTGTATGGTGTTAGGGAGTGTTCTAATTTCATACTTGTACCTGTACCTGTCCAGTTTTCCCAGTACCACTTATTGAAGAGGCAGTCTTTTCTCCACTGTATATTCTTGCCTCCTTTATCAAAGATTAGGTTACCATATCTGCATGGGTTTATCTCTGGACTTTCTATCCTGTTCCATTGATCTGTATTTCTGTTTTTGGGCCAGTACCATACTCTTTTGATTACTGTAGCTTTGTAGTATAGTCTGAAGTCAGGGAGCTTGATTCCTCCAGCTCTGTTTCTCTTTCTCAAGATTGCTTTGGCTATCTGGGGTCTTTAGTGTTTCCATACAAATTGTGAAATTATTTGTTCTAGTTCTGTGAAAAATTCCAGTGGTAGTTTGATAGGGATTGCATTGAATCTGTAGATCGTTTTGGGTAGTAGAGTCATTTTCACAATGTTGATTCTTCCAATCCAGGAACATGGTATATCTCTCCATCTATTTGTATCACCTTTACTTTCTTTCATCAGTATCTTATAATTTTCTGCATAGAGGTCTTTTGTCTCCTTTGGTAGGTTTATTCTTAAATATTTTGTTCTTTTTGTTGCAATGGTAAATGGGAGTATTTTCTTAATTTCACTTTCAGATTTTTCATCAATAGTGTGTAAGAATGCCAGAGATTTCTGTTCATTAATTTTGTATCCTGCTACTTTACCAAATTCATTGATTAGCTCTACTAGTTTTCTGTTCACATCTTTAGGATTCTCTTTGTATAGTACCATGAAATCTGAAAACAGTGACAGCTTTATTTTTCTTTTCTGATTTGGATTCCTTTTATTTCTTTTTCTTCTCTGATTTCTGTGGCTAGAACTTCCAAAACTATGTTGAATAAAAGTGGTGAGAGTGGACAACCTTGTCTATTTCCTGATCTTAGTGGAAATGGTTTCAGTTTCTCACCATTGAGGACGACGTTGGCTGTGGGTTCGTCATATATGACCTTTATTATGTTGAGGAATGTTCCCTCTATGCATACTTTCTGCAGGGTTTTTACCATAAATCGGTGTTGCATTTTATCAAAAGCTTTCTGTTCATCTATTGAGATGGTCATATGGTTTTTCTCCTTCAGTATGTTAATATGGTGTATCACGTTGATTGATTTGAGTATATTGAAGCATCCTTGCATTCCTAGAATAAACCCCACTTGATCATGGTGTATGATCCTTTAATGTGCTATTGGATTCTGCTTGCTAGTATTTTGTTGAGGATTTTTGCATCTATTTTCATCAGTGATATTGGCCTGTAGTTCTCTTTCTTTGTGACATCTTTGTCTGTTTTTGGTATCAGAGTGATGGTGGCCTCGTAGAATGAGTTTGGGAGTGTTCCTCCCTCCACTATATTTTGGAAGAGTTTGAGAAGGATAGGTGTTAGCTCTTCTCTAAAGGTTTGATAGAATTCGCCTGTGAAGCCGTCTGGTCCTGGGCTTTTGTTTATTGGAAGGTTTTTTTGTGTGTGTGTGTGCCGTACGTGGGCCTCTTACTGTGGTGGCCTCTCTCATTGTGGAACACAGGCTCTGGACATGTAAGCTCAGCGGCCATGGCTCACGGGCCTACCCGCTCCACAGCATGTGATGTCTTCTCAGACCAGGGCACAAACCTGCGTCTCCTGCATCAACAGGCGGACTCTAAATCACTGTGCCACCAGGGAAGACATGTTGGAAGATTTTTAATCGCAGTTTCAATTTCAGTGCTTGTGATTGTTCTGTTCATATTTTCTATTTCTTCCTGGTTCAGTCTCGGCAGTTGCTCATTTCCAAGAATTTGTCCTTTTCTTCCAGGTTGTCCATTTTATTGACATAGTGTTGCTTGTAGTAACCTCTCATGATCTTTTGTATTTCTGCAGTGTCAGTTAGTACTTCTCCTTTTTCATTTCTAAATCTATTTATTTGAGGCTTCTCCCTTTATTTTCTTGATGAGTCTGGCTAATGATTTTTCAATTTTGTTTATCTTCTCAAAGAACCAGCTTTTAGTTTTATTGATCTTTGCTATCATTTCCTTCATTTCTTTTTCATTTATTTCTGATCTCATCTTTATGATTTCTTCCCTTCTGCTAACTTTTGGTTTTTTTTTGTTCTTTCTCTAATTGCTTAAGGTACAAGGTTAAGTCGTTTATTTGAGATATTTCCTGTTTCTTAAGGTAGGATTCTATTGCTATAAACTTCCCTCTTAGAACTGCTTTTGCTGCATCCCATAGATTTGTGTTGTCCTGTCTCCATTGCCATTTGTTTCAAGGTTTTTCTTTGGTTTCCTCTTTGATTTCTCCAGTGATCACTTCGTTATTAAGTGGTATATTGTTTAACCTCCATGTGTTTTGATTTTTTATAGATCTTTTCCTGTAATTGATATCTAGTCTCATAGAGTTGTGGTCGGAAAAGGTACTTGATGCAATTTCAATTTTCTTAAACTTACCAAGGCTAGATTTTTGACACAAGATATGAACTTTCCTGGAGAATGTTCCATGAGCACTTGGTAAAAATGTGTATTCTGTTGTTTTTTGATAGAATGTCCTATAAATATCAACTAACTCCGTCTTGTTTAATGTATCATTTAAAGCTTGTGTTTCCTTATTTATTTTCATTTTGGATGATCTGTCCATTGGTGAAAGTGGGGTGTTAAAGTTCCCTACTCTGATTGTGTTACTGTTGATTTCCCCTTTTATGGCTGTTAGTATTTGCCTTATGTATTGAGGTGATCCTTTGTTGGGTGCATAAATATTTACAGTTGTTATATCTTGTTCTTGGATCGATCCCTTGATCATTTTGTAGTGTCCTTCTTTGTCTCTTGTAATCGTCTTTATTTTAACGTCTATTTTTTTCTGATATGAGAACTGCTACACCACCTTTCTTCTGATTTCCATTTGCATGGAATATCTTCTTCCATCCCCTCATTTTGTCTGTATGTGTCCCTAGGTCTGAAGTGGGTCTCTTGTAGACAGCATATATATGGGTCTTGTTTTTGTATCCATTCAGCCAGTGTGTGTCTTTTGGTGGGAGCATTTAATCCATTTACATTTAAGGTTATTATTGATATATATGTTCCTATTCCAATTTTCTTAATTGTTTTGGGTTTGTTATTGTAGGTCTTTTCCTTCTCCTGTGTTTCTTGCCTAGAGAATTTCCTTTAGCATTTGTTGTAAAGCTGGTTTGGTGGTGCTGAACTCTCTCAGCTTTTGCTTGTCTGTAAAGGTTTTAATATCTCCATCAAATCTGAATGAGATCCTTGCTGGGTAGACTAATCTTGGATGTAGGTTTTTCTCCTTCATCACTTTAAATATGTCCTGCCACTCCCATCTGGCTTGCAGAGCTTCTGCTGAAAGATCAGCTGTTATCCTTTTGGAGATTCCCTTGTGTGTTATTTTTTGTTTTCACTTGCTGCTTTTAATGTTTTCTTTGTATTTAATTTTTGATAGTTTTATTAATATGCTTCTTGGCATGTTTCTCCTTGGATATTTCCTGTATGGGTCTCTCTGTGCTTCCTGGACTTGATTAACTATTTTCTTTCCCATATTAGGGAAGTTTTCAACTATAATCTCTTTAAATATTTTCTCAATCCCTTTCTTTTTCTCTTCTTCTTCTGGGGCCCCTATAATGCGAATGTTAGTGTGTTTTATGTTGTCCCAGAGGTCTCTGAGACTGTCCTCAGTTCTTTTCACTCTTTTTTCTTTATTCTGCTCTGCAGTAGTTATTTCCACTATTTTATCTTCCACGCCCCTTATCCGTTCTGCTGCCTCAGTTATTCTGCTATTGATACCTTCTAGAGTATTTTTAATTTTCTTTTACTGTGTTGTTCATCATTTCCTGTTTCCTCTTTAGTTCTTCTAGGTCCTTTTTAAATGTTTCTTGCATTATCTTTATTTTATTTCCAAGATTTTGGATATCTTCAATATCATTATTCTGAATTCTTTTTCAGGTAGACTGCCTATTTCCTCTTAATTTGTTAGGTCTGGTGGGTTTTTACTTTGCTCCTTCATCTGCTGTGTGTTTTTCTGTCTTCTCATTTTGCTTATCTTACTGTGTTTGGGTTCTCCTTTTCACTGGCTGCAGGTTCATAGTTCCCGTTTTTTTTGGTGTCTGTCCCCATTGGCTAAGGTTGATTCCATGGGTTGTGTAGGTTTCCTGGTGGAAGGCACTAGTGCCTGTGTTCTGTTGGATGAGGCTTGATCTTGTATTTCTGGTGGGCAGTTCCACATCTGGTGGTGTGTTTTGGGGTGTCTGTGACCTTATTATGATTTTAAGCAGCCTCTCTGCTAATGAGTGGGCTTGTGTTCCTGTCTTGCTAGTTGTTTGGCATAAGGTGTGCAGCTCTGTAGCTTGCTGGTCATTGAGTGAAGCCAGGTGTTGGTGTTGAGATGGAGATCTCTGGGTGATTTTCACCGTTTGATATTATGTGTAGCTGGGAGGTCTCTTGTGGACCAGTGTCCTGAAATTGGCTCTCCCACTTCAGAGGTACAGCCCTGATGCCTGGCTGGATCACCAAGAGCCTGTCCTCCGCACGGCTCAGAATAAAAGGAAGAAAAAAATAGAAAGAAAGAAAGAAAGAGGACAAAATAAAATAAAGTAAGATAAAATAAAATAATGTCATTAAAATAAAAAATAAAATATAACTATCAAGAAAAAAAATTAAAAAGTAAAAAAAAAGAGAAAACGGACGGACAGAACCCTAGGACAAATGGTGAAAGCAAAGCTATACAGACAAAATCTCACACAGAATCATACACATACACACTGACAAAAAGAGGAAAAGGGGAAAAAATATTATATCTTGCTCCCAAAGTGCACCTCATCAATTTGGGATGATTTGTTGTCTATTCAAGTATTCCACAGATGCAGGGTACATCAAGTTGATTGTGGAGCTTTAATCCGCTGCTTCTGAGGCTGCTGGGAGAAATTTCACTTTCTTTCTTTGTTCACAGAGGTCCCAGGGTTCAACTTTGGATGTGACCCTGCCTCTGCATGTAGGTCGCCTCAGGACGTCTGTTCTTCGCTCAGACCAGATGGGTTTAAAGGAGCAGCTTATTCGGGGGCTGTGCCTCACTCATGCCGAGGGAAGGAAGAAGTACGGATGCAGGGTGAGCCTGTGGTGGAAGAGGCCAGAGTGACGTTGCACCAGCCTGAGGCGTGCCATGCATTCTCCCAGGGAAGTTGTCCCTGGATCACAGGACCCTGGCAGTGGTGGACCGCACAGGCTCCCGGGAGGGGAGGTGTGCACAGTGACGTGTGCTTTCACACAGGTTTCTTGGTGGCAGCAGCAGCAGCCTTAGTGTCTCATGCCCGTCTCTGTGGTCCGTGCTGATAGCCATGGCTAGCGGCCATCTCTGGAGCTCCTTTAAGCAGTGCTCTTAATCCCCTCTCCTCTTGCACCAGGAAACAAAGAGGCAAGTAAAAGTCTCTTGTTTCTTTGGCAGCTCCAGACATTTCCCGGACTCCCTCTCGGCTAGCTGTCTTGCACTAACCCCTTCAGGCTGTGTTCACACTGCCAGTACTCTCCCGGCATCCGACCGAAGTCTGAGCCTTAGTTCCCACCCCATCCTGGACCCGCAGGTGAGGAGACAAGCCTCTCGGGCTGGTGAGTGCTGGTCAGCACCAATCTTCTGTGCAGGAATCTCTCCACTTTGCCCTCCACACCCCTGTTGCTGTGCTCTCCTCCACGGCTCCAAAGCTTCCCCCTCTGCCACCTGCAATCTCCGCCTACGAAGGGGCTTCCTAGTGTGTGGAAACCTTTCCTCCTTCACAGCTCCCTCCTACTGGTGCGGATCCCATCCCTATTCTTTTGTCTCTGTTTTTTTTTTTCTTTTTCTTTTGCCCTAACCAGGTACGTGGAGAGTTTCTTGCCTTTTGGAGGTCCAAGGTCTTCTGCCAGCATTCAGTAGGTGTTTTGTAGGAGTTTTTCCACATGTAAGTGTATTTCTGGTGTATCTGTGGGGAGGAAGGTGATCTCTGCTTCTTACTCTTCCGCCATCTTCTCCCTAAACTGTCCCCCTTGTTGCTTTTAATATTCTCTTTTTTTTTTTTTGCCATTTTAATTACAATGTGTCTTGTCATGGACATCTTTGTGTTGTTTAAGACTCTTCTTCCTGGACCTGGATGTCTGTTTCCTTCCATGTTGGGGACATTTGTCAGCTATTGTAGTTTCAAATAAGTTGTCTGCCCCTTTCTCTGTTCTCTTTCTGGGATCCCTGCAATGTGAATGTTAGTGTACTTGATATTATCCAGAGATCTCTTAAATATGTCCTCATATTTTTAAATTATTCTTTCTTTTTTTCTGTTGAACTTGCATGATTTCTACTACTGTCTTCCAGTTCACTGATCGGTTTCTCTGTATCATATAAGCTACTGTTGATTCCTACTCATGTATTTTTTATTTCAGTTATTTTAGCTCTGTTTTGTTCCTCTTTATATTTTCTATCTCTTGGTTAAGCTTCTTACTATGCTTCTCCATTCTTCTCCTGAGTTCATTGAGCATCTTTAAAATTATTACCTTGAGCTGTTTATTGGGTAGATCACTTATCTCCACATCACACAGTTTTCTTTTGTGTTTTACCTTATTCATTCATTTGGAACATATTCCTTTGTTGCCTCGTTTTGCCTAATTCTCTGTATATTTGTATTATTAGGTAGGTCAGTTCTATTTCCCAATCTTGGAGAAGTGGCCTTATTTAGGAGATATCCTATGGCCCAGCAGCACACTCCCTTCTGCTCACCAGAACTATATGGTCTAGGGGTGCCCATTCTGTGGGCTGAGTGGGCCTTTCTTTTGTGGTCGGACTGTATATTGTGAGTAACTTGTTGATATGGCTGGTCCCCAGCCTGGTTGGCTATCAATATTTGCCTCATGTAGAGACTGCTGACCACTGGTGGGTGATGCTGTGTCCTGGCATGGCTGCTTGTATGGCCTGATGAATCCTGCATTAGGTGCCAGTCTGCTGGTGGTTAGGGCCAGGTCCCAGGGCAATTGGCTGTGGGGCCTGGAGCTGCTGCTGGCCTGCTGGTGGGTGAGACCAGATCCTACCATGGCTGGCTGTGGGTTATGGGGTATCCAAAGTAGTTGGCTTTGGTGCCTGGGGGTCCTGGAAATGTCACCATCACTCTGGTGGGCAGGGCTTGGTCCCAGAGTGGGTGGCTGAAGGTGCTGGGGTTCCTGGAGCTAGTACTGGCCCAGTAGTTGGAAGGACTAAAGTCTTGAAATTTGGGGGATGTGTGGCCTGCTGGTGGATAAGGCTGGGTCCACGTACTGCTGATGACATGGCCCAGGGAGTACCCAGGCTGGTCCTAGCTTGCTGGTGGACAGTACTGGGTCCCTGTGCAGCCTCCTGGAAGGCTTGGGGAAGCCTGGGGCTAGTTTCAGTCCACTGGAGTGTGGAGCTGGGTTCTCACACACCTGATTGCTAGGCCTGGGACGTTCCGGGACTGGCTTTTGGGTGGGGCTGTGTCCCAGTGCTAATAGTCTAGAGCGAGGACTCCAAAATGTTACTTGCCAGCACCAGCATCCTTGTGTTTGAACAACCTCCCCAAAATGGGTACCACCAGCATCTGTGTCCCCAGGGGGAGTCCCAGCGACTTCCTGCCTCCCTGGAAGACCCTGAAATTCAGCAAGTGGGTCTGATGCAGGCTTCTTTCAAATTACTGCTTCTGCACTGTGTCTTGGAGCATGCAAGATTTTGCATGTGCCCTTTAAGTGCAGAATCAACATTTCTTACAGCCTTACAACTCTCCCATATGCAAGTCCTGCTGGCCTTCAAAGCCAGACATTCTGGGAGCTCTTCTTCCTGGTGCAGGACCCCCAGGCTGGGGAGCCGAATATGGGGCTCAGACACCTCAAACTTTGGAGAGAACCTCTGCAATTGTGGTTATTCTCCCATTTGTGGGTCCCCTACCCAGGTGTGTATCTCTACTCTGTGTCTCTGCCCCTAGTACCCATTTCATTGTGGTTCTTTCTTTATATTTTTAGTTGTGGAAAATATTTTCTGCTAGTATTTAGGTTGTTTTCATGGATACTTGTTTTGTAAATAGTTGTAATTTTGGTGTGTGCCTATGGGAGGAGGTGAGCTCATGCTCTTCCTACACTGCCATCATGGTCACTCCTCCGATTTCATTCTTTTTTATGATTGAATAATATTCCATTGTGTATATATACCACATCTTCTTTATCCATTCATCTGTTGGTGGACACTTGGATTGTTTTCATGTCTTGCTTATTATAAATAAGGCTTCAATGAATATGGGGGTATGTATAATTCTTTGAATTAGTGTTTCCATTTTCTTTGGATAAATACCCAGAAGTAGAATGTCTGGATCCTAAATTATTTCTATTTTTAATTTTTGAGGAAAGTTTTTAGTGTTTTTATGTAGTGGCCACACTAATTTGCATTCCCACCAAAAGTGCACATGGGTTCCTTTTTCTCCACATCATGGTCAACACTTGTTATTTGTTGTATTTTTGATAATAGTCATTCTGACAGGTGTGAGGTGATATCTCATTGTGGTTTTGATTTGCATTGCCCTGATGATTAGTGATATTGAGCATCTTTTTATGTACCTGTTTGCCATCTGTATGTCATCTCTGTAAAAATATCTATTCAAATTCTCTACCAATTTTTTAATTGGCTTATTTAGGTTTTTATTTTTTTGGTTGTTTGTTGCTATTGAGTTGTATAAATTTTTTTTATACTTTGTATATTAACACCTTTTCAGCTATATGATTTACAAATCTTTTCTACCATTTAGTAGGTTGCCTTTTCATTTTGTTGATGGTTTCCTTCTAAGTGCAAAAGCTTTTTGGTTTGATGTAATCCCAATTGTTTACTTTTGTTGCCTTTGCTTTTGGTGTCAAATCCAAAAAATATCATTGCTGAGACTGATGTCTAGGAGCTTAACATCTATGTATTCTTTTAGGAGTTTTACGGTTTCAGGTCTTATATTCAAGCTTTTAATCCATTTGGGGAGTAATTTTTGTGTATGGAGTAAGATAGTGGTCCAGTTTCATTTTTTGCATGTGGTTGTTCAGTTTTCCCTACATCATTTATTGAAGAGGCTGTCCTTTCCACACTGTATATTTTTGACTCACTTGTAAATTAATTGACCATATATATGTGGGTTTATTTCTTGCCTCTCTATTCTGTTCCAGTGATCTATGCATCTTTTCATGCCAGTAACATACTGTTTGGATTACTATAGTTTTGTAATATAGTTTGAAGTCAGGGAGCATGATGCCAACAACTTTGTCTTTCATGCTTCCATACAAATTTTAGGATTGTTTGTTATATTTCTGTGGAAAATGCCATTAGAATTTTGAGAATTGCATCAAACCTGTAGATTGCTTTGAGTAGTAAGGACATTTTAATAATCTTAATTCTTCCAATATTGTACATATTGTACTTAACAATATTGTTTTTTCACCAATTTCTTGGATTAATGTCTTATAGTTTTCAGTATATAGGTCTTTCACTTTTTGGTTAAACGTATTCCTAGGTATATTTTTCTTTTAGATAAAATATAAATTGGATTGTTTTCTTAATTTCTCTTTCTGATAGTTTATTATTAGTGTATAGAAATGCAACAGTTTATGTATATTGATTTCTTTGTCTTGTATTACTGAAGTTTGTTGATTAGTTTTAAAAGATTTTGGTGGAGTCTTTAGGGTTTTCTATATGCAATATCATGTCATATGAAATAGTGACAGTTTTATTTCTTCCTTTCCAATTTAAATGACTTCTTTTTTTTTTAATGCCTAATTTTCTTGCCTAATTGCTCTGGCTAGGACTTCTAATACTATGTTGAAAAAAAAAAAGTGGTGAGAGTAGGCATCCTTGTCTTGTTCCTAATCTTAGAAGAAAAGTTTTCAGCTTTTCATCATAATGGAAAAGTATTTAAAAAGGAATTTAAAAAAAGGAATAAAATTCACAAATATGGTACATAATGGATGAACCTTGCAGATGTTATGGTCAGTAAAATAAGCTAGGTACAAAAGGATAAATATATAATTTTATTTTTATGACTTTCCCAGAATAGTCAATTTGTAGGGACAGAAAGTATCAGTAGAGTGTTGGCTACTAGGGACTGGAGAGATGGGAAAATGGAGAGTTATTGTTTAATGAATAAAGACTTTGGGTTTGAAATGATGCAAAAGTTCTGGAGATAGATAATGGTAATGTTTGCACAACAGTATGAATGGGCATAATAACACTGAAATATACTCTTAAAAATGCCTAAAATCATATATATATATATATATATATATATATATATATATATATATTGCCCCAATAAAGAAAGAAAGAAAGTTATACCTTCCATTATTCCTTATAATTTCTGGTCTCTACTTCATACAGAAAGATGTTTTTGTACATTTGTTTAAATAATTTAAAGACCCCATAATTTGACACTATTTGTAACAGCTGATTTCATTTAGCAATTAAAAGTAAGACAGGGGGACCTTGAAGATGGCGGAAGAGTAAGACGCGGAGATCGCCTTCCTCCCCACGGATACACCAGAAATACATCTACACGTGGAACAACTCCTACAGAACACCTACTGAAGGCTGGCAGAAGACCTCAGACCTCCCAAAAGGCAAGAAACTCCCCACGTACCTGGGTAGGGCAAAAGAAAAAAAGAAAAAACAGAGACAAAAGAATAAGGACGGCACCTGCACCAGTGGGAGGGAGCTGTGAAGGAGGAAAAGTTTCCACACACTAGGAAGCCCCTCCACGGGCGGAGACTGCGGGAGGCGGAGGGGGGAGCTTCGGGACCGTGGAGTAGTGCCCAGTGACGGGTGCGGAGGGCAAAGCGGGGAGATTCCTGCACAGACGATCGGTGCCGACCGGCACTCACCAACCCGAGAGACTTGTCTGCTCAGCCGCCGGGGCGGGCGGGGCTGCGAGCTGAGGCTCAGGTTTTGGTTTTGGACGGAGCTCAGGGAGAGGACTGGGGTTGGCGGCTTGAACATAGCCTGAAGGGGTTAGTGCACCACGACTAGCCGGGAGGGAGTTCGGTGAAAAGCCTGCACCTGCCGAAGAGGCAAGAGACTTTTTCTTCCCTTTTGGTTTCCTGGTGCGCAAGGAGAGGGGTTTAAGAGCGCTGCTTAAAGGAACTCCAGAGACGGGCGCGAGCTGTGGCTAAAAGCGCGAACCCCAGAGACGGGCGCGAGCCGCGGCTAAAACCGCGGACCCCGGAGACAGGTGGGAGACGCTAAGGCTGCTGCTGCCGCCACCAAGGGGCCTGTGTGCGAGCACAGGTCACTCTCCACAACCCTCTTCCACGGAGCCTGTGCAGCCCGCCACTGCCAGGTTCCCGGGATCCAGGGACAACTTCCCTGGGAGTACGCATGGCGGGCCTCAGGCTGGTGCAACGTCACGCCAGCCTCTGCCGCAACATCACGCCGCCTCTGCCGCTGCAGGCCCGCCCCGCACACAGTGCCCCTCCTTCCCCCATCCCGCAACCCCCGGCCTGAGTGAGCCGGAGCCCCCGAATCAGCGGCTCCTTTAACCCCGTCCTGTCTGAGCAAAAACCAGAAAGACGCCCTCCAGCGACCTACACGCAGAGGCAGGGCCAAATCCAAAGCTGAGCTCCTGTGACCGGTGAGAACAAAGAAGAGAAAGGGAAATCTCTCCCAGCAGCCACAGAAGCAGCGGATTAAAGCTCCACAATCAACTTGATATACCCTGCAGCTGTGGAATACCTGAATAGACAAGGAATGATCCCAAATTGAAGAGGGGGAATTTAGGAGCGAGATCTATGATTTTTTTCCCTTTTCCTCTTTTTGTGAATGTGTACGTGTATGCTTCTGTGTGAGATCTTGTCTGTATACTCTTGCTTCCACCATTTGTCCTAGGGCTCTATCTGTCCATGGTTTTTTTAAAAAAATTTTTTTCTTAATAAGAAATTTTAATTGTAATAACTTTATTATACTTTACCTTCATTCTTTCTTTCTTTCTTTCCTTCCTTCCTTCCCTCCTTTAGACAACGAATCACCCCAAATTGAGGAGGTGGTCTCTGAGAGTAAGATTTATGATTTTTCCCCCTTTACCTCTTTTTGTGAAGATGTATGTGTATGCTTCTGTGTAAGATTTTCTCTGTATAGCTTT
This sequence comes from Phocoena phocoena, assembly GCF_963924675.1. Taxonomy (NCBI): domain Eukaryota; kingdom Metazoa; phylum Chordata; class Mammalia; order Artiodactyla; family Phocoenidae; genus Phocoena; species Phocoena phocoena. The sequence goes on along the minus strand of NC_089240.1, from coordinate 77,726,300 downwards.
GCTTCCAACATTTGTCCTAAGGTTCTATCCGTCCCTTTTTTTTTTTCTAAATATTTTTTAATTCAATAACTATATTATACTTTATTTTTATTGTATCTTCTTTCTTTCTGTCTTTTTCCTTCTTTCCCTCCTTCCTTCCTTCCTTCCTCCCTCTCTCCCTCCCTCCTTTCTTTCCTTCTTTGCTTCTTTCTTCCTTCCTTCCTTTCCTTCTTTCTTTGCTCATACTTCTACTAATTCTCTCTACTTTTTCTCCCTTTTATTCTGAGCCGTGTGGATGAAAGGCTCTTGGTGCTCCAGCCCAGGAGTCAGGGCTCTGCCTCTGAGGTAGGAGAGCCAACTTCAGGACACTGGTCAACAAGAGACCTCCCAGCTCCACATAATATTAAACGGTGGAAATATCCCAGAGACCTCCATCTTAACACCAGCACCCAGCTTCACTCAACGACCAGCAAGCCACAGTGCTGGACAACCTATGCCAAACAACTAGCAAAACAGGAACACAACCTCACCCATTAGCAGAGAGGCTGCCTAAAATCATAATAAGGCCACAGACACCCCAAAACACACCACCAGACGTGAACCTGCCCACTAGAGAGACAAGATCCAGCCTCATCCAGCACAACACAGGCACTAGTCCCCTCCACCAGGAAGCCTACACAACCCACTGAAACAACCTTAGCCACTGGAGACAGACATCAAAAACAACGGGAACTACGAACGTGCAGCCTGCAAAAAGGAGACCCCAAACACAGTAAGATAAGCAAACTGAGAAGACAGAAAAACACACAGCAGATGAAGGAGCAAGATAAAAACCCACCAGACCTAACAAATGAAGAGGAAATAGGCAATCTACCTGAAAAAGAATTCAGAATAATGATAGTAAGGATGATCCAAAATCTTGGAAGTAGAATGGACAAAATGCAAGAAACAGTTAACAAGGACCTAGAAGAAATAAAGATGAAACAAGCAATGATGAACAAAGCAATAAATGAAATTAAAAGTACTCTAGATGGGATCAATAGCAGAATAACTGAGGCAGAAGAACGGATAAGTGACCTGGAAGATTAAACAGTGGAAATAACTACTGCAGAGCAGAATAAAGAAAAAAGAATGAAAAGAACTGAGGACAGTCTCAGAGACCTCTGGGACAACATTAAACGCACCAACATTCAAATTATAGGGGTTCCAGAAAAAGAAGACAAAAAGAAAGGGACTGAGAAAATATTTGAAGAGATTATAGTTGAAAACTTCCCTAATATAGGAAAGGAAATAGTTAATCAAGTCCAGGAAGCACAGAGAGTCCCATACAGGATAAATACAAGGAGAAATACGCCAAGACACATATTAATCAAGCTGTCAAAAATTAAATACAAAGAAAGCATATTAAAAGCAGCAAGGGAAAAACAACAAGTAACACACAAGGGAATCCCCATAAGGTTAACAGCTGATCTCTCAGCAGAAACCCTACAAGCCAGAAGGGAGTGGCAGGACATATTGAAAGTGATGAAGGAGAAAAACCTGCAACCAAGACTACTCTACCCAGCAAGGATCTCATTCAGATTTGATGGAGAAATTAAAACCTTGACAGACAAGCAAAAGCTGAGAGAGTTCAGCACCACCAAACCAGCTTTACAACAAACACTAAAGGAACTTATCTAGACAAGAAACACAAGAGAAGAAAACGACCTATAATAATGAACCCAAAACAATATAGAAAATGGGAATAGGAACATACATATCGATAATTACCTTAAATGTAAATGGACTAAATGCTCCCAAAACAATATAAAAAATGGGAATAGGAACATACATATCGATAATTACCTTAAATGTAAATGGACTAAATGCTCCCACCAAAAGACACAGATTGGCTGAATGGATACAAAAACAAGACCCTTATATATGCTGTCTACAAGAGACCCACTTCAGACCTAGAGACACATACAGACTGAAAGTAAGGGGATGGAAAAAGATATTCCATGCAAATGGAAACCAAAAGAAAGCTGGAGTAGCAATTCTCATATCAGACAAAATAGACTTTAAAATAAGGACTATTAAAAGGGACAAAAAAGGACACTACATAATGATCAAGGAATCGATCCAAGAAGAAGATATAACAATTGTAAATATTTATGCACCCAACATAGGAGCACCTCAATACATAAGGCAAATACTAACAGCCATAAAAGGGGAGATCGACAGTAACACATTCATAGTAGGGGACTTTAACACCCCACTTTCACCCATGGACAGATCATCCAAAATGAAAATAAATAAGGAAACACAAGCTTTAAATGATACATTAAACAAGATGGACTTAATTGATATTTATAGGACCCTCCATCCAAAAACAACAGAATACACATTTTTCTCAAGTGCTCATGGAACATTCTCCAGGATAGATCATATCTTGGGTCACAAATCAAGCCTTGGTAAATTTAAGAAAACCGAAATTGTATCAAGTATCTTTTCTGACCACAACGCCATGAGACTAGATATCAATTACAGGAAAAGATCTGTAAAAAATACAAACACATGGAGGCTAAACAATACACTACTTAATAATGAAGTGATCACTGAAGAAATCAAAGAGGAAATAAAGAAATACCTAGAAACAAATGACAATGGAGACACAACGACCCAAAACCTATGGGATGCAGCAAAAGCAGTTCTAAGGGGGAAGTTTATAGCAATACAAGCCCACCTTAAGAAGCAGGAAACATCTCGAATAAACAACCTAACCTTGCACCTCAAGCAATTAGAGAAAGAAGAACAAAAGAATCCCAAAGCTAGCAAAAGGAAAGAAATCATAAAAATCAGATCAGAAATAAATGAAAAAGAAATGAAGGAAACGATAGCAATGATCAATAAAACTAAAAGCTGGTTCTTTGAGAAGATAAACAAAATAGATAAACCACTAGCCAGACTCATCAAGAAAAAAAAGGAGAAGACTCAAATCAATAGAATTAGAAATGAAAAAGGAGAAGTAACAACTGACACTGCAGAAATAAAAAAAAATCATGAGAGATTACTACAAGCAACTCTATGCCAATAAAATGGACAATCTGGAAGAAATGGACAAATTCTTAGAAATGCACAACCTGCCAAGACTGAATCAGGAAGAAATAGAAAATATGAACAGACCAATCACAAGCACTGAAATTGAAACTGTGATTAAAAATCTTCCAACAAACAAAAGCCCAGGACCAGATGGCTTCACAGGTGAATTCTATCAAATGTTTAGAGAAGAGCTAACACCTATCCTTCTCGAACTCTTCCAAAATATAGCAGAGGGAGGAACACTCCCAAATTCCTTCTACGAGGCCACCATCACCTTGATACCAAAACCAGACAAGGATGTCACAAAGAAAGAAAACTACAGGCCAATATCACTGATGAACATAGATGCAAAAATCCTCAACAAAATACTAGCAAACAGAATCCAACAGCACATTAAAAGGATCATACACCATGATCAAGTGGGGTTTATTCCAGGAATGCAAGGATTCTTCAATATATGCAAATCTATCAACGTGATAAACCATATTAACAAATTGAAGGAGAAAAACCACATGATCATCTCAATAGATGTAGAGAAAGCTTTCGACAAAATTCAACACCCATTTATGATAAAAACCCTCCAGAAAGTAGGCATAGAGGGAACCTTCCTCAACATAATAAAGGCCATATATGACAAGCCCACAGCAAACATCATCCTCAATGGTGAAAAACTGAAAGCATTCCCACTAAGATCAGGAGGAAGACTAGGTTGCCCACTCTCACCACTCTCATTCAACATAGTTTTGGAAGTTTCAGCCACAGCAATCAGAGAAGCAAAGGAAATAAAAGGAATCCAAATCGAAAAAGAAGAAGTAAAGCTGTCACTGTTTGCAGATGACACGATACAATACATAGAGAATCCTAAAAATGCTACCAGAAAACTTTTAGAGCTAATCAATGAATTTGCTAAAGTTGCAGGATACAAAATTAATGCACAGAAATGTCTTGCATTCCTATACACTGATGAAAAATCTGAAAGTGAAATTAAGGAAACACTCCCATTTACCATTGCAACAAAAAGAATAAAATATCTAGGAAAAAACATACCTAAGGAGACAAAAGACCTATATGCAGAAAATTATACGACACTGATGAAGGAAATTAAAGATGATACAAATAGATGGAGAGATATACCATATTCTTGGATTGGAAGAATCAACATTGTGAAAATGACTCTACTACCGAAAGCAATCTACAGATTCAATGCAATCTCTATCAAACTACCACTGGCATTTTTCACAGAACTAGAACAAAAAATTTCACAATTTGTATGGAAAAACAAAAGACCTCGAATAGCCAAAGTAATCTTGAGAATGAAAAATGGAGCTGGAGGAATCAGACTCCCTGACTTCAGACTATATTACAAAGCTACAGTAATCAAGACAGTATGGTACTGGTACAAAAACAGAAAGATAGATCAATGGAACAGGATAGGAAGCCCAGAGATAAACCCACGCACATATGGTCACCTTATCTTTGATAAAGGAGGAAGGAATATACAGTGGAGAAAGGACAGCCTCTTCAATAAGTGGTGCTGGGAAAACGGGACAGGTACATGTAAAAGTATGAGATTAGATCACTCCCTAACATCATACAAAAAAATAAGCTCAAAATGGATTAAAGACCTAAATGTACGGCCAGAAACTATCAAAATCTTAGAGGAAAACATAGGCAGAACACTCTATGACAGAAATCACAGCAAGATCCTTTTTGACCCCCTTCCTAGAGAAATGGAAATAAAAACAAAAATAAACAAATGGGACCTAATGAAACTTCAAAGCTTTTGCACAGCAAAGGAAACCATAAACAAGACCAAAAGACAACCCTCAGAATGGGAGAAAATATTTGCAAATGAAGCAACTGACAAAGGATTAATCTCCAAAATTTATAAGCAGCTCATGCAGCTCAATAACAAAAAACAAAAAACCCAATTCAAAAATGGTCAGAAGACTTAAATAGACACTTCTCCAAAGAAGATATACAGACTGCCAACAAACACATGAATGAATGCTGAATATCATTAATCATTAGAGAAATGCAAATCAAAACTACATTGAGATATCATCTCACACCTGTCAGAATGGCTATCATCAAAAAACCTAGAAACAATAAATGCTGGAGAGGGTGTGGAGAAAAGGGAACACTCTTCCACTGCTGGTGGGAATGTGAATTGGTACAGCCACTGTGGAGAACAGAATGGAGGTTCCTAAAAAAACTGCAAATAGAACTACCATATGATCCAGCAATCCCACTACTGGGCATATACCCTGAGAGAACCATAATTCAAAATGAGGCATGTACCAAAATGTTCATTGTAGCTTTAATTACAATAGCCCAGAGATGGAAGCAACCTAAGTGCCCATCTTCGGATGAATGGATAAAGAAGATGTGGCACATATATACAATGGAATATTACTCAGCCATAAAAAGAAACAAAATTGAGCTATTTGTAATGAGGTGGATAGACCTAGAGTCTGTCATACATAGTGAAGTAAGTCAGAAAGAGAAAGAAAAAAACCATATGCTAACACATATATATGGAATTTAAGAAAAAGAATGTGATGAAGAACCTAGGGGTAAGACTTTAGTAAAGACACAGACCTACTAGAGAACGGAGTTGAAGATATAGTGAGGGAGAAGGGTGAGCTGTGACAAATCGAGAGAGTGGCATGGACATATATACACTCCCAAATGTAAGGTAGATAGCTAGTGGGAAGCAGCCGCATAGCACATGGAGATCAGCTCGGTGTTTTGTGACCGCCTGGAAGGGTGGGAACTAGAACAAACAATCTTAAAATTTGTATGGAGACACAAAGGACCCCGAATAGCCAAAGCAGTCTTGAGGGAAAAAAAGCAGAGCAGGAGGAATCAGACTCCCTGACTTCAGACTATACTATAAAGCTACAGTAATCAAGACAATATGGTACTGGCACAAAAACAGAAACATAGATCAATGGAACAAGATAGAAATCCCAGAGATAAACCAATGCACCTATGGTCAACTAATCTATGACAAAGGAGGCAGGGATATACAATGGAGAAAAGACAGTCTCTTCAATAAGTGGTGCTGGGAAAACTGGACAGCTACATGTAAAATAATGAAATGAGAACACTCCCTAACACCATACACAGAAATAAACTCCAAATGGTTTTTGGACCTAAATGTAAGACCGAACACTATAAAACTCTTAGAGGAAAACATAGGAAGAACACTCTTTGACATAAATCACAGCAAGATCTTTTATGATCCACCTCCTAGAGTAATGGAAATATAAATAAAAATAAACAAATGGGACCTAATGAAACTTCAAAGCTTTTGCACAGCAAAGGAAACAAGAAGAAAAGACAACCCTCAGAATGGGAGAAAATATTTGCAAATGAATCAGTGGACAAAGGATTAATCTCCAAAATATATAAACAGCCCTTGCAGCTCAATATTAAAAAAACAAACAACCCAATCCAAAAACGGGCAGAAGACCTAAATAGACATTTCTCCAAAGAAGACATACAGATGGCCAAGAAGCACATGAAAAGCTGTTCAACATCACTAATTATTAGAGAAATACCAATCAAAACTACAATGAGGTATCTCCTCACACCAGTTAGAATGGGCATCATCAGAAAATTTACAAACAACAAATGCTGGATAGTGTGTGGAGAAAAAGGAACCCTCTTGCACTGTTGGTGGGAATGTAGATTGATACAGCCACTATGGAGAAGAGTATGGAGGTTCCTTCAAAAACTAAAAATAGAATTACCATATGACTCAGCAATCCCACTATTGGGCATGTACCCAGAGAAAACCATAAATCAAAAAGACACATGCACCCCAATGTTCATTGCAGCACTATTTACAATAGCTGGGTCATGGAAGCAACCTAAATGCCCATTGAAAGATGAATGGATAAAGAAAATGTCCTACATATATACAATGGAATATTACTGCGTCATAAAAAGGAACTAAATTGGGTCATTTGTTAAGATGTGGGTGGATCTAGAGACTGTCATACAGAATTAAGTAAGTCAGAAAGAGAAAAACAAATATCATATATTAACGCAGATATGTGGAACCTAGAAAAATGTTATAGATGAACTGGTTTGTTGGGCAGAAATTGAGACACAGATGTAGAGAACAAACGTATGGACTCCAAGGGAGGATAGCAGTGGGGGAGTGGGGGTGGTGTGATGAATTGGGCGATTGGGATTGACACGTATACACTGATGTGTATAAAATGGATGAGTAATAAGAACCTGCTCTATAAAAAAAAAAAAAGGGCATGAGCTTCCCTGTGGTACAGTGGTTAAGAATCCACCTGCCAATGCTAAGGACACAGGTTCGAGCCCTGCTCAGGGAAGAAACCACATTCTGCAGAGCAACTAAGCCCATGCGCCACAAAAAAAGAAAAAAGAAAGAAAAAAGGGTCTCCCCACCTTTTTAATGGAAATTGAGCAGGATCAAAGCCACAATACAAAAAATAGATAAAGGTGTAGCTATTGTGGTTGATGTAGGAGTAGTACCCTCTCCCCTCTACATAACCCACATACACTCACTGACCTTCCTCAAACATTTAGGATGTGAAAAATAGTTTTTAAATGTCTGTTTAAGCTAAAGAGTGTCGTTATACGTTCTTGTGAAGAAAAACTGAGCAATAAAATAAGTGTTTTAGATAAAAATAATCTACCACCGGTGTTACTCCCTTGCACCAAAAATACAAAATATAAATCACTGTCCTCTTTGAACTTAAATAATTGACACTGAAACAACTTGAGTAATTCTTCAAGGAATCTTCAAATGATCAACTTCAAATATTATTAGAACTCAGATGTCCTGACCAGAAAAAAGAAAGGTTGAAAATGCAGAGAAGGGAACCCTCCTGCACTGTTGGTAGGAATGTAATTTGGTACATCCACTATGGAGAACAGTATGGAGGTACATTAAAAAACTAAAAATAGGGCTTCCCTGGTGGCACAGTGGTTGAGAGTCCTCCTGCCGATGCAGGGGATACAGGTTCGTGCCCCGGTCTGGGCGGATCCCACATGCCGCAGAGCGGCTGGGCCTGTGAGCCATGGACACTGAGCCTGTGCGTCCGGGACCTGCTGCTCCGCAACGGGAGAGCCCACAATGGTGAGAGGCCCGTGTACCGCAAAAAACAACAACAACAACAACAAAAAAAACTAAAAATAGTGCTACCATATGACCCTGCAATCCCACTCCTGGGCATATATCCAGAGAAAAACATGGTCCACAAGGATACATGCACCCCAATGTTCATTGCAGCACTGTTTATGATAGCCAAGACATGGAAGCAACCTAAATGTCCATCGACAGAGGAATGGATAAAGAAGATGTAGTGGGGCTTCCCTGGTGGCGCAGTGGTTGTGACTCCGCCTGCCGCTGTAGGGGACACGGGTTCACACCCCAGTCCGGGAAGATCCCACATGCTGCAGAGCAGCTAGACCCATGAGCCATGACCGCTGAGACTGCACATCCGGAGCCTGTGCTCTGCAACGGGAGAGGCCACAACAGTGAGAGGCCCATGTACCGCAAAAAAAAAAAAAAAAAAAAAAAAGATGTAGTGTATACACACACACACACACACACACACACACACACACACACAATGGAATATTACTCAGCCATTAAAAAGAATGAAATAATGCCATTGCAGTAACATAGGTGGACCTAGAGATTGTCATACTGAGTGAAGTAAGTCAGAGAAATATAAATATGGTATGATATCCCTTATATGCAGAATCTAAAAGGAAATGCTACAAATGAACTTATTTACAAAATAGAAACAGACTCACAGACTTAGAGAACAAACTTACGGTTAGTGGGGGGGAAGGGTGGGGGGAAGGGATAATTAGGGAGTTAGGGATAGACATGTACACACTGACATATTTAAAGTGGATAACCAGCAAGGACCTGTATAGCACAGGGAACTCTGCTCAATGTTATGTGGCAGCCTGGATATGAGGGGAATTGGGGGGAGAAAGGATACATGTCTATGTATGGCTGAGTTGCTTTGCTGTGCACCTGAAACCATCACAACAGTTTTAATCGGCTATACTCCAATATAAAATATAAAGTTATAAATAAATAAATAAATAAAAGGAACGAAATTGGGTCATTTGTAGAGATGCAGATGGAGCTAGAGACTGTCATACAGAGTGAAGTAAGCCAGAAAGAGAAAAACAAATATTGTACATTGATGCATGTATGTGGAATCTAGAAAAATGGTACGGATGATCTTATTTGCAAAGCAGAACTAGAGACACAGACATAGAGAACAAATGTATAGACACTATTGATACTATGTGTATAAAGTAGGTAACTCATGAGAACCTACTGTATAGCTCAGGGAACTCTACTCAATATTCTGTGGTGACCTAAATGGGAAGGAAATCCAAAACAAGAGGGAATATATATGTATACGTATAGCTGATTTACTTTGGTGTATAGTAGAAACTAACACAACATTGTAAAGCAACTATACTCCAATAAAAATTAATTTTAGAAAAAAGGAAAAATGGCTGAACAAATTAATGGCAAAGATTTTCTTAACTCATGATAAGAAGCTTAATAATAGTGGATTAAATCCCCAAATGGAGTATCCTGCTAGAATAAAAAAGAGAAGTAAATACTTTTTAGAATAATATAAGCAAACAACATGATGATATAGCAATGACATATGAAAACATTATAATGAATCTCTTTAACTGAAAAATGAACATGCCTATGCAAATTATCCACACAAACAACAGTAAGTAGCAATTATATGATCAAAATCACTAATATTTTAATTATTTTGTATTTTGCATTGGGAGAGAAAACAAAATACCAAATATTTCTTAAACTTTGGGGGAGATTATTTATTTAAAAATTTTAAAACAGTATAACACTATAATAACTCTAAAGTAATATTTCTCGCCACAATCTCCTCTTACACCCAGATACTACTTGTTGGTCAAGCCTCCTGCAACCCTACAAGCCCACCATGATATATCTGGCTTCTGGACAAATAGAACACATCATGCCTGTCCTGATCATGTGAAGTTTTTGTCTTGTATATATCTCTCCTACTAAATTATAAAATCCATAAGAGCAAAGATCATAGCTTATAACTTTCTGTTTTTTTGCATTCCCCACAATGATTGGTTGAGTGATAATCAGTGCTGTTTAGGAAAATGAGCATTAGAGTGAGGGTTGCAAGATGGATGTTGGCCCCAGTTCTGTCACTAAGGATGTGATTTGGAAAAACTATTTTATCTTTCAGGATTTCAATTTTCCCTTTTATAAAATGATGTCATTGGACTACATATTCTAGGGCTCTTTCAACTTAGTGATTCTATGATTAAAGAAAACTGAATAAATATCTGATGATTGTTTTCTTTCTTATGCATTTTGCTCCTTGAATGCTATCTTATAATTAAAGAAATGTACGGAAAATTGACTGTTATTTGAGGAAATTTACTTTCATCAAGTGACATTACATTTTTGTTTGCGACTAGTGGATAGAGCCTATTTGAACTGAGTTTCTAATAGAGGGGCAACTACATTTTCATGAAAAACTCCTTATCAATAGCTAGGAGCATTAAGGTAATATATGAAATTTTCAGGTAGATGCTTTTTATTATTATTAGTTTTACTCTGAGTACTCAGATGTCTTGGGGAAAGACATGCTAACTTTCTAAGTAGTTGAAAAAGGGAGGAATTTTTAAAAATTTAGTCTTAATTGATTCAAATCCAGCTCAGAATGTTTACGGCTAATACAGAGCTAACTTTCATATCCTCCAAGCCTACAGAGATAATACTAATAATAAAATACCACTGATGCAGATTAAACTAAATCAGACTCATCATAATCTTTCTTTTACCAAGAAGTCTAAGGGTATAGACACTCTTTTAGGTGAAAATATTTTGTTTGTGGAGCTACCAAAGTCCCAGAAAACCCCAGATGCTGATTGAATTTATAGAATAACCTGCCCTAAGAAAAGTTTTCTGTTTGCCCTGGTTCCACTAAGAAAACAAAGCATAACCTGACAGGAATATTTAGAGCTGTCAAAAATATGATGCATTGAGCTTTTCTGGTGGTGCAGTGGTTGAGAGTCCGCCTGCCGATGCAGGGGACACGGGTTCGTGCCCCAGTCCAGGAAGATCCCACATGCCATGGAGCGGCTGGGCCCATGAGCCATGGCCGCTGAGCCTGCACATCTGGAGCCTGTGCTCTGCAACGGGAGAGGCCACAACAGGGAGAGGCTTGCATACTGCAAAAAAGAAAAAAAAATATGTCTTCTGAAATTCAAAATTTTCTCTTTGATTTTTTAGATGTGTAGTCTATACTGGTGTTTGTACAGTGAATTCTTAATCTACAACTTTATTTTTCTCTTTCTTTGAAAGATCCTAAGACTTCTTATTCCAATTGAATTACTTAAACTACATGAAAAGTTCTCTTCATTTTCAATAATCTGGAATTCCTAATTAGTTTTATTTAAAAGTATAAGTTTAAAACTAAAACCGGGCTTCCCTGGTGGTGCAGTGGTTGAGAGTCCGCCTGCCGATGCAGGGGACACGGGTTCGTGCCTCGGTCTGGGAAGATCCCACATGCCACGGAGCGGCTGGGCCCGTGAGCCATGGCCGCTGAGCCTGCGTGTCTGGAGTCTGTGCTCCACAACGGGAGAGGCCACAACAGTGAGAGGCCCGCGTACCACACACACACAAAAAAAAACTAAAAAAACTAAAACCCTTTTACATATGATTGATTTATATTTAGGGACTAATCAATCAGTTAAAAATGGCTATTTGAATTACGAAGTAGTTTTGAGAAAAGATTAACTGCTAAGAAATATTGCAGCTCAATTGGTCAATAGCTGAAATATATAGTGTTTTCTTCAAAATATGGACCATCAAAGAATAACTTCATCCTATTATAAAACTTGTAATGGGGCTTCCCTGGTGGCGCAGTGGTTGACAGTCCGCCTGCCGATGCAGAGGACACGGGTTCATGCCCTGGTCCGGGAAGATCTCACATGCCGCAGAGCGGCTGGGCCCGTGAGCCATGGCTGCTGAGCCTATGCGTCCAGAGCCTGTGCTCCGCAACGGGAGAGGCCACAACAGTGAGAAAACTTGTAATGATAATAAAACATTTTATATAGCATTATTCAATGCTTAGAAATACACATTTTAGACTAATCTTAGACGATTCTGACCATAATCACCTTTGCATTTTAATTCTATGTCCTTACTTCTTATAGCTTATTCAAAACCTACAGGAATAACGTGGGTTTTTTTATAGCAAGGTTAACGCTTAGTAGTACAAAGGATAGAAGTTATGTTTACAAATGCATTATTGGAATTCTATTTTAAAATTATTTCCTCTCATAGTCTGCTATAAAAAATCAGTTTTATGGTAAAGGTCAGAATGGGAAACAGAACACTCTGCATTATATTCATACCGTAATGGTGAAACATTAATCTATATTGATAGATTGAGGGAACGTTTTTTATCATATTGAAGTATGGAAGGTAAAACTCAATGCAGCAGAAAACTAACCTCAGGATGATGGTGTTTTATATTTTTCATTTTATTTTTTATTTTATTTTTATTGATTTTTTATTATTATTAAGCCTCTGCTAAACACTTGTTTCAGTTCCCTTCTAATATTCAAAATTGATGCATGGTGATTTAAAATACAGTTTCTTCCCAAGGCAGTCAGACTTGGAAATACTAAATTCCTTTCATTTATTTTCTTATCACAATGTTAAATTCTCCTGCATGAATCACAAGTCCCACTTGGCTGAATACACTTGCCAGTCTATTGCCATTGCAGCACCTTCTTAAAAAAGGGAGGGCTTCCCTGGTGGCGCAGTGGTTGAGAGTCCACCTGCTGATGCGGGGTACGCGGGTTCGTACCCCAGTCCGGGAGGATCCCACATGCCGTGGAGCGGCTGGGCCCACGAGCCATGGCCGCTGAGCCTGCACGTCCAGAGCCTGTGCTCCGCAATTGGGAGAGGCCACGACAATGAGAGGTCCGCGTACCGCAAAAAAAAAAAAAAAAAAAAAGGGAATACACTAGAGAACTAAATTGTCATATATTTCCTTTGATACTGATGTAGACATTGTGAAAATATCACGTATTTTTTTGTTTGTTTGTATTTTGGCAGCATGTGGGATGGTTCCCCAACCAGAGATCGAACCTGGGCCTCTGTAGTGAAAGTGCTGAATTCTAACCACTAGGGAACCAGGGGACTTCCCAAGAAAAACTGTGTTTTGAACCTGGTGTCTTTTCAGGGACAGATCTTGGACTGTATGATGCTGACAAAGTTAAGTGACATCAAGGACTCTATTATTAAGTAATTTTTACTTACTGGGCTTGTTAAAGAACTCTGCTTCCTAATAATCAGATTTATATTCTGTCTTTATCAGTTCATATTGCTTACATACAAAGACTCTTTGCAAACTATCAAATAATGTTGATAAATTTATTTGACTGGTGATTTTACATGCATATTGTAAAGGTTACTATCTGAAGGAAGTTAAACTTTTAAAATCTGGTAATACAATATTTTATCTAAATATTATACTTCAGTTATTCCATACCTTACTCGAGCTTTGCCTTTATATCTCTTCATTTGGCTACAATTCCTCTCCCTTCTCCTAAAAATGCTATACCCTGCTTCCAGTTTTTCATGGGAAAGGATTTGTTATGAACAAATAAAAGTTAAAATTGTAGTTTATGATACAAAATGACATACTTTTTAAAAATGCTTTTAAATTTTGCAGTGCCCACTTAAGTAACTGGAGAGGGTTTGAGTTATTCTACAGCAACAGCTGGGAAGGAAATAAAAGAAAGTGACAAGTTAAGCTCAGCAGATACAAGGATAGCCAGGCTAGCTTGTGGGAGAGGTAGCTGAGAGCAAGTATTGCTACTCACTGCAAGGTTCATGCACTAAATTTCTGCTTCAAATTTTTACTCTTGAGTTGGTCTATGCCTACATCCAACAGCAGTTCAGTTCTAATAGCCACCTTTTTTTGTAATATTTTGAATCACATGGCCTCAGTAATTTACTGTCCTTCTGTTAAAATGAAGGTAAAATTATTTACTCTCTTTTTAAAGGTATTAGATTTCATGAGTTAACAGTACTCTAAAGGTGAAAAGTGCTTAATATTACTATTATATATATATATGCATATGTATGAAATGAAGTGAATAAAGAAATCTATAAAAAATACAGCAGCTGTGACATTACTGCCACACAGACATGTTACATTTCCAAGCAGCTCATGGAGATTTAGGCACTGGATCCCATTAACATCAAAGGGTGTCACACAGCTAAATCCTAGCAAACAGCTTGTAAAATGTAAGTGATGTCTTGTTAACTATAGAGTTAATTCAGTATTTGAATTTGTTTAAAGAGATAAATCACTAAACAATAATAAAGCTCTTTTTATTTTCTCCAATTTGAAAAATTTTATGATAATATATTAATCAGCAAGTATTTGAGGAATTCCCAGTCCTTTACTATGGTAACATAAACTTAACAAGAGAAATAATTATTCAATAAGTATTAATGAAAATAAAGTATTTGGATTAGCATATATTTGATAAAAATATACTGTGTGCTACTACCAATTTTGCTCAATAACCTCATATTTCTTAAATCTGCAGATATTACTTTGCTAAGACTGCAAGGGCATTTACAATAGCAACAATGAAAAAGATAAAGTACCCAGGAATAAATATAACTGGAATTGTGCAATGGTCATAAGAAAAATATTTAAAATACTTTAGGACACAACATTAAAGTGGAACAAAGGAAAAGACATGTTGTAATATTGGATAGGAAGGCTCAACATCATAAAGCTGATGCTTCTCCTTCCACTAATATTAAATTTGGTGTAATCCCCAAAACAATAGTAACATTTTTCTAGAACTAGATAAATTAATTTTTAAAATTCATTTGACCCAACAATCACACTTCTAGGAATATGTATGAATGATATCTGTGCAATGTCATTTATTACAGCACTGTTTACCATTTTAAGAGTGTAGTTAAATCTTGGTATCCATCTACAGGGGACCGTTTATAACAAATAGTATACATCTTATGAATATTTGCTTATATCTACATAAAGAAACTCTGGAAGCATACATAAGAAAACTGAAAGTGATAGCTAATTGAGGCAAAGATAAGTGGGATAGACAGGGACTGGCATGGAAGTAAGGTTTGTAGGTATGTACCTTCTTACATAGTTTTGATTTTTGAACCATTCAAATACATTACCTATTTAAACCCCAAAAACCTAAATTAAAAAAAAAAGACCAAACACCTGAAAAAATGGAAAGAGTACTGAATATACATTCTACTAAATGCTGTAAATGGTAGTCCTGCCAGTATGGTAGAAGTGTTTCAAAAACATATTTGATTTAATGATAATTTGAATTAATCTGTTGAGTTCAGCCATCATTTATCTTTGGCTACTTGTAAGTTGGAGCTGGTTTTCAGAGAAATTATAGAGAAGACCGCTTCTTTTCACCTGAACATCATACCATAGTGCACAATGCAATTGGTTTTGACAACTCTCAAAAGTAGTACAAAACCCTGAACAACATTTTAGCATGTAAATATAAACAGATGTTCACTGAGTGACAGCAGGAGGCATAACAATGGACTAAATGATTGCGTTTTGTATAAAAGTGTGGCACTGGCCCCTGTTCTCAAGGTGCTAACAGTCTAAATTTACTCAAAATACTTACTGCCTGCCTTCTATGGGGAAAAACTGTGCCTTTTTCTTTTCCTATAGTTATTGCAGGCAGAAGATGTAGCAGAATTCACAAGTGAGAGAATAAAGAACTTAGCAACCACAGTTTCCCTGAGGTTAAGGTTACTCAATTTGGGGGAATTTTATTCAAAACAGTAAGATGATTAATGTAGCTCAGCATATGACCTGTAATTGAAGACATCTGGCTCAGAGCTTGCTATAAGTTTGATACATGAGGTTCTTTGGCATTTACTGTCATGAAGTTTGAAGGGACCATACTGAAAAGAAGACACAGCAATAAACTTTTGGCAATAATTTCTCTCTCACAGTTTCTGCCAAGCTGGAAAGAAATGTCATTTATATTTCTTAATTAGATTCATTTCCAGACAAATACAGACTTTCTGTAAAAGTTTCTAAACAGCTGTACACATGGAATTAATAACAACACAAAGCACTTATTGAGCCAAGTTGTGAATGAACAATTCAAACAGGGAAATGACAAAGAAATCCAGGAACCGAAAAATGATTAAGGTATGAAAGCAGTTTTTAGAGATGTTTCTGTAAAATAGACATGAATTACAAGGTAGTAATTTCCTTGATGTGGCCAATATGGTTTGTCATTACACTTTCAGGAACACAGAGATACATATGTATATGCAATGATTAAGTACAAGAGGGCATTTGGAGCTTCATTGGACAAGCACTGCCTGCTCAGTTGATTTTGGCAATCCTAAGAATATTTCCAGAACTGTGCCTGTGCTTTAACCATGGATAAAATTCTAGCTAGTGGCCCAAGGGAAGAAAAATATGATGAGGAAGTTCAAACACAATCTTTCAGTTCAGCCTTTTGGTTTAAATGGCCAACTACATGTTTATTTAAGTAAGCGTTTATAATATTTACTAAAAACAAAATCAAAAGGAAGATGCATGATATCGCAATGATTTATCTTACTAGTCCTATGTGTCCTACCTTAGAAACACATTTACTAAGGACTTAATTATCATTAGAATTGAATCTAAATCTGCCTAAATTTGTTCCTGTGCTCAAGTTCTGATCACATAACTTCACAACATAAAATGTAGTTTTTCACTACTTTCATTAGTGTAAGTCAGAAAATGCTGGTGCAAGAGGGAAAAAAAGTAAATCCTTAGGATCAATGAAACATCTGTTACATTACTTTTTTCTTAAACACCTGTGCTTTAGGATTGATTTAATTGAATATAAATAAAATATATTTATATATAAATATATTATATAAAATACATATGAATAAATATGTATTCATGTATAAATATAATAATTATATCTATATAAAGAGAGATAGCACAAACAAATAAAATAAAGGTTCATGTGTAGAAATTCTGTGCAGTTCTGCTTAACTCATTTTTAGCTATATAATCATAATCTGTAGCTTGCATATTAATAGTGTTAATTCTGCTAAATAATATATTTTTCACATGAATATACACTATCATTGGAGATGCAAAGGCTTCTAGAGGAAGTAAAAAGAAAAAAGAAAATTTGTTGGTGCTGGGGGAACTGTGCAGTGAAATGTATTTCCTTGCTTCTTCCCTGAGGACTTTTAAAATTTTGCTTTCTAATCTGAGAGGAGAAAATAAATAAAATTAAAGGCAGATTGAAGCAACATTATCAATATTTTACACCTTCTTATTAATTAAAGTGTTATCACAAGGTGAACATCTCTGTCTAATTGTGATTGACTTGTGTTTGGCAGATCTATTAACTTCAGTTCCCATGTTAATTCCAACTTCTCTCAAGTTTTCATCCAAACCACATACACACACAGACACACACACAGGCACACACACACACACCCTACTCTAGGCCCTCTAACCTATGTGTAAGCTTAGCTGCTCATTCAGTCTTCTCACATAGTCTCTGTGAGAGCAAGTAGATGTAATGTCTTCAAAGTGCCTTGTTATCTTAGCTTAGAACAGTGAAAGGGACTTTCATATATATATATATATATATATATATATATATATATATATATATATATATATAATCTTTAAGAATGGATCTCCACTACTTCCATCCAGGAATCAGGTGATGTTCCCTGCTTATTTTAAATTTGAATAAAGATTGATCTAGCAAGTGACTTATATTATAGAATATATTAAACATTTCAATTTTATCTTATTGTTCTTTTAATATGTACATAAGGAAAACTTTCTTCTTCTTGATGCCTACTGTGATAACTTCTGTTGGTGACTAATTCTGTTATTTGCAATTTTATAATTTTTTTATTGTCGTATTGCTTTCAAGAATTTTCCAAAAACGTGAAACATCTTTGCTTTTTTCTCACAAAAATATGCAGAATAGTTGGCCTGAAAGTGCTCAATGATCCTCTTTGTCCAGGAAATTGAATAGTAAAAAACACTTCTGAGTCAACACTATTGCCATTTGAAGAACATTTCAAAGGTTTTTCAGGAAAGGGGAAGATTTCCCAATGTAAAGATCTCTGGCTTGTCACTATCCATTGACAATTTCACAATGTGTACAAATTTAATTATTAAAAAGCACAAAGTCACTACAGTTGAAGTGTAGGGCACAAGTTTTAAACAGCACATCTTTTAATATTATGGATCATTTAATTTTCAAATTCAGATATGAGGAACTGCCAAGTAATCACTCTATTAGGATTTCTCATCGTTTTAACTTTGAATTAGACTTATTTTAGGACTATAGAGATTACTATATGAAAAAGAGGCTACTTCAATACATAAGAAACCCCATAAAAATTACAGCATGAGGGTGAAAATGCAAATTTCATCACTTGGGATGTGCCACACTAATGCCAGAATGAAATACTTTTATTTTGTCAAATACACATTAAAAGGCATAACTTTTTTAGGGGTATATACTTCTAGACAACAACCTAGAATCTTCTAAAGTAAATAAATTGTTACTTGAAAATAAAAACATATTTTGTATTAGGAACTGAATTCTGAAGACATAGTACAACCTTTCATAAAAGTAACAAGAGAACAAAAAAACAGGCAAAGAAGCAAAGATATAAAATACAGAAAAAAGCCTGAAAAGTTGTTGGCAACAAGGGAGCAAATGCATTAGCTTATCAAAACACTAATGGCAACCTAGGTATTTCTGTGGTGAAAAATGCCATGGCGGGGGATGGAGATTGAAAAGATATCAACTGAGTGACTTTCAAGTACAGAGATTTAGGATTTGACCTTGCATTTTTATTAGAATGTAATCTCCCACAGAATTCAGTAGTTATTTCTATGTTCAGTGGGTGATACTAAAAATGTTACCATATGTACTGTAATGAAAAGGATTTGCTCGTAGAAAAAGTACTGTTAATGTATTTAAGTACTGATAATAATGTATGTGTGTTTGTGTGTGTGTGCCATTGTAAGCAATCAAATCAAAGCAGCATTTTAATATTTTTAATCTCTAGATTTTAGAAATTACTATGATACTCATTTCAAAACACTCTGCAAGCATATATTTTAAAACATTCAAATTTTTCTTTCTAAAGCTAGGAAGTACTCATGACAGCACAGCATATTGTCCTAGTGAATCCTGTTGGCAAAATCAAACTGTTCTAAAGGCTGAATTACTAGGAGAATTGGAAAGTATGATCATCCAATTGGCCGACAGCCTAGTAATGGAGATGATGGAGCAGTTGGAAGTTAAACAGGAGTCTCAAATTGTCCTAGGATATAAAATGAGGGGGAAATAAGACATATTTCCACACCCTGATGCTTTGTATATTCCTTTAGGAAGAAAGAGAAAAACGGACTACTGCTCACATGTAGATAGATATCCTCAAAGTTAGATATGTGTTAAATCTGAGTAACACATGCATGTCAGAGGGCATCAAAGGTTTTTAAAACAAGGAATGATGGTTCCAAATCTCGTTTTTATTTAAATATCTACTAGAAATAGATTCAATAATGACTGTTAAACTTATCTCTATTTTATGTATATATTTCAAATATTTTTCAAAGGAAAGGTTTGATAAAATATTACTGTCCGTTTTTTCAGTTATTTGAGCCAGTATGTGTGGAATGTTAACCAAACAACTATGGTGAATATTTTTCAAAAGCAAAAATAAATAAGTGGAAAGGAATAAAGCTTTATGAATAAAAAATTCACACATAATTTATGTTTAATCAAAACAGGCAGACTTAGGAAAAAATAAAGTCATGAGTTTAAGAAAATGTGTATTAAATTATTTGTACCAAGTAATAACCTCACTAAATGAGGAATGTGGACATTTTAATATACTGCACCAAAATGAGTTTTAAAATTTTTAGAGAGTTAATATCTTTCATATCACCATATATTTGTCCTACAAATGCTGATACACTGGAAAATTGAGTTACTTTCTCTCATAAATCTGAAGATGTCCTATGTCTCCTTTTTGCTTCACTGGACACTTAGCATTCTTGGTGGCAATCTGCAACTAATTTTCCAAGACTACCACTTTTCACACAGATATATTCCTAAAGAATTTACAGTTGAAGGTCTGTGTACACATGAATGAGTCTCTAGAAGGAACAGTGATTAGGTGTGAAATCATATGAGACATTTGTGCCTATCTACTTCTCACGGGGCCGGGCGTTCTTTGTCCCAAGAATAAGGGTAGTTTCACTGAGGAAATTCTTCCTACTACTGCGGAACCCATTTGTCCGTATCCTAAATGATCTATTCAAATATGGCCCAACTTACATTGACATAGTAATAACTTTCTTCTCTAGTTCAAACTGTACACAGCATTATCTCATAATTAAAATGTTTTCTTCTTGCTAAGATGGTTACCTGGTTTAAAATGTGCAAATTATGCTGAAAGAGAAAAACAGTGAAATGATACCTATTCATTAAAGCACATTTTCAAATAGATTCTTGTTCTCACTCTTCATCATGTGAAGGTGAAAACCTAGCCCCTTGGCTTGGAATAGTCACAATTCTCCATATGCACAGAGATCACTACTATCTCCATTTGTACTCCTTAGAGAAAGACTGATATCTTCAGTGCATTAACTTGTCAGGTCCTGAAGTATATAAATTATGTTTCCTTGCCTGCTGACATATTGGGCAATTATATAACCACATCAACCTACCTAGATTTGAGAATAATTATGTATAGAGCTGAAAAATGCAAAGATAGACATATCTGACAACAGAGAAGACAAGAAGTCTGAGAACAAATCTATACTGGCAGCCGAATCTGGGAGTTTAAATGGAATATGCAAAGAGTTGTAAGGATGTACTTCACAGCCTTCTGCTATTGTTGTTGGATTCATAACTCCGCAGTCTTCTAATTTGACTTCCTGTTTTAAAAACTAGAAATCCCTGAACCACTTGATCGACTGTAGAAAAGAAAGAAAAAGCAAAAACCTCACTAAAACATTACTATTTATGTTAATATGATAGCAACTCAATTTATTCAAGTGTTGATCAATGCTAAACAATCAGAGAGGTTCATGAATTATGTATTTCAAGAAAACCTGGTGCTTTTTAGTGGAATGTCACAAGGTTAACCAACTGGTAGACATGGGTCCCCTTGGGCACAATTTCAGATGCAATGCTTATTATTCTAGTCGATAGAAGAACAATATCAAAATAGAGCTTTGTTTGAAACACATAATGAACTGCTCTCATAAACCTCAACCTTCAGAAATCATTATACATGAGAGTTTGATACTGCAGACAATTACCAGACCTCCACTTGTCTGGCAGTATCATCTCTTGTTGCTTTGTCTGTTCCTTAACCATGTCTCAGTAGTTATTGATAGCACAATTGTCATAGATTGCCCTGTTAATACAAATGCATTAGCAATTAAAACAACTTGTTATGTATTCCCTACTTCAGGGGTCTCTAGTCTACCTCAAGTCTGTCTCCATTTCTCAGTAATGCTTACTTTTGAAAAACCTGAAGGCCTAACCTCCATTTTCTTATGTCTGGCTCACTCACATAACTATTTCCCCACTTTTCATTTTTATGTGTATTCATGTCAGTAGCCCTTTACCTTACCATTTTAAAATCCAGGACAATTACCTTTGAAGCTAAAGTTGGAATATCAATATCAAAACTGGCATTTTTCTGGGTGTTTGTAAAAGCTGTCAACTAATGAGGTTAGAAACTTAAATAACCCATTAACTCTTAAGACTATCTGGAACCCATTTTTGCAAGGAGTTCCTCTCATGCTGCCCTTATTATTGGAAACATTGCCATTATTCATAACTCTTTGAAAAATTGCATTGTCGTTAGCTTATCATGTCCTCAATAAAATGGTGGCAGTGTATCTAAACTGTATCTGAAAGTATTCAATTCTCTGTATAGCTCTTTATACACTCAGTGGTAAATCTTGACATTTCTAACATCTACCACCCTTAGCAGTGCCATACAATCAGAGTCTATTCTTTCCAAATGTGGTTCAAAATAGAGACTGTAGAAAAAAATGAATGAAGTAGCTATGTGATTCCACCAACATTATAAGGAGATACTGATCTTGAAGAAAAATGGGAGCAAATTGCAAAAGATTTATTGCAATAACAATAAAATGCTGAATCAGTCTCTGAGCAGTCTGTTAATTCACTTAATCAAACCTTAAATCACCTGCTGTCACATGTTTATGCTACATCGCCTTCTAAACAAGCAAGAAAAGGCTGAAGAAAACAACTTATTTAAGGTAGGCATGGCCCCACTACCCCCAAAGGAATGTAGAATGTGGGATTTTATTTTAGTTGTCCCAGTAAGCTAAGTTCAAGAGACCATGAAACATTAAAAAATGTAATGACACTAATACCATAATTATATATAACTATATGATGCAAAAATGATTTAGCATCTACCCATATTGTTCAGAAATCAAATGAGTATACAATACTTATATTGTTAATTATTTAGAGAGATTACCTGTTCTTCAGTTTAATGAGTGGATACCATAATTCTCTCTGTATTAAATCACATTATTGTCTCCTATATTATGTGTATAGTTATGTCAGAGCTTATAATTGCCTTGCAAATTGTTTATATTCAAGGTGTAGAATTGGAATACCAACACATTTATGCTTCTCATGAACAATACTTAGGACATATTTGCACATATCTGAAAGGATTATTGCACACTGCCTAGTAATAAGAAATTGTCTTCAGATGTTCAGATGTTTTCTCATCCCAAGGGTTCATTCTTCATTCTTCTCTTTAGTGAAACAACCTGTCCTAGGTTTTGTTTTGTTTTGTTTTGGCAATTTCTTCTTTTCTGGTATCTGGCCATAACAATGCGAAAATATTATTAGGACACTAATATATGAATGTGTTACTTTAAGATGGTGGTATTTTGTGGGACACTACAAAGATCTCCAAATTTAATGGATATGCCAAAGAAAAGTAAATAGTCCTAGGGAACTAGAGGGAAAGAAATCCCAAGTCTGACAGAATTGGGGAAATAATATAAAAAGTTATTGGAGTATTTTCCACTCAATTCACAGAAAGAAACACACTTTGCACTAGGGAAATCCAGTCAGTTACTATCTCTCTACTTTGGCATTCTGATGTGAATCTTTACGATATTTCCCAGATGTAAAATGGCTCCTCCAATCACACACTGACTAATAAATTGAAAGTGTCTTTGAGCTTTAGAGCATGATTTTGAGGAAGCGTAATAAGCAAAAGTAATTTCTCTTCTTATAGCCCATTTCGTACTTATTTAAAATGAGAATTGTCAGATAATTCACGGACTAACTACAAGCCCACCTTAAGAAGTAGGAAACATCTCGAATAAACAACCTAACCTTGCACCTCAAGCAATTAGAGAAAGAAGAACAAAAAACCCCAAAGCTAACAGAAGGAAATAAATCATAAAAATCAGATCAGAAATAAATGAAAAAGAAATGAAGAAAACGATAGCAAAGATCAATAAAACTAAAAGCTGGTTCTTTGAGAAGATAAACAAAATAGATAAACCACTAGCCAGACTCATCAAGAAAAAAAGGGAGAAGACTCAAATCAATAGAATTAGAAATGAAAAAGGAGAAGTAACAACTGACACTGCAGAAATAAAAATAAAACCATGAGAGATTACTACAAGCAACTCTATGCCAATAAAATGGACAATCTGGAAGAAACGGACAAATTCTTAGAAATGCACAACCTGCCAAGACTGAATCAGGAAGAAATAGAAAATATGAACAGACCAAACACAAGCACTGAAATTGAAACTGTGATTAAAAATCTTCCAACAAACAAAAGCCCAGGACCAGATGGCTTCACAGGTGAATTCTATCAAACGGTTAGAGAAGAGCTAACACCTATCCTTCTCAAACTCTTCCAAAATATAGCAGAGGGAGGAACACTCCCAAATTCCTTCTACGAGGCCACCATCACCTTGATACCAAAACCAGACAAGGATGTCACAAAGAAAGAAAACTACAGGCCAATATCACTGATGAACATAGATGCAAAAATCCTCAACAAAATACTAGCAAACAGAATCCAACAGCACATTAAAAGGATCATACACCATGATCAAGTGGGGTTTATTCCAGGAATGCAAGGATTCTTCAATATACACAAATTTATCAATGTGATAAACCATATTAACAAATTGAAGGAGAAAAACCATATGATCATCTCAATAGATCCAGAGAAAGCTTTCGACAAAATTCAACACCCGTTTATGATAAAAACCCTCCAGAAAGTAGGCATAGAGGGAACTTTCCTCAACATAATAAAGGCCATATATGACAAGCCCACAGCAAACATTCTCAATGGTGAAAAACTGAAAGCATTTCCATTAAGATCAGGAACAACACAAGGTTGCCCACTCTCACCACTCTTATTCAACATAGTTTTGGAAGTTTTAGCCACAGCAATCAGAGAAGAAAAGGAAATAAAAGGAATCCAAATTGGAAAAGAAGAAGTAAAGCTGTCACTGTTTGCAGATGACATGATACTATACATAGAGAATCCTAAAGATGCTACCAGAAAACTACTGGAACTAATCAATGAATTTGGTAAAGTAGCAGGATACAAAATTAATGCACAGAAATCTCTGGCATTCCTATATACTAATGATGAAAAATCTGAAAGTGAAATCAAGAAAACACTCCCATTTACCATTGCAACAAAAAGAATAAAATATCTAGGAATAAACCTACCTAAGGATACGAAAGACCTGTATTCAGAAAATTATAAGACACTGATGAAAGAAATTAAAGATGATACAAATAGATGGAGAGATATACCATGTTCTTGGATGGGAAGAATCAACATTGTGAAAATGACTCTACTACCCAAAGCAATCTATAGATTCAATGCAATCCCTATCAAACTACCACTGGCATTTTTCACAGAACTAGAACAAAAAATTTCGCAATTTGTATGGAAACACAAAAGACCCCGAATAGCCAAAGCAATCTTGAGAACGAAAAAAGGAGCTGGAGGAATCAGGCTCCCTGACTTCAGACTATACTACAAAGCAACAGTAATCAAGACAGTATGGTACTGGCACAAAAACAGAAAGATAGATCAATGGAACAGGATAGAAAGCCCAGAGAAAAACCCACGCACATATGGACACCTTATCTTTGATAAAGGAGGCAGGAATGTACAGTGGAGAAAGGACAGCCTCTTCAATAAATGGTTCTGGGAAAACTGGACAGGTACATGTAAAAGTATGAGATTAGATCACTCCCTAATACCATACACAAAAATAAGCTCAAAATGGATTAAAGACCTAAATGTAAGGCCAGAAACTCTCAAACTCTTAGAGGAAAACATAGGCGGAACACTCTATGACATAAATGACAGCAAGATCCTTTTAGACCCACCTCTTAGAGAAATGGAAATAAAAACAAAAGTAAACAAATGGGACCTAATGAAACTTCAAAGCTTTTACACAGCAAAGGAAACCATAAACAAGACCAAAAGACAACCCTCAGAATGGGGGAAAATATTTGCAAATGAAGCAACTGACAAAGGATTAATCTCCAAAACTTACAAGCAGCTCATGCAGCTCAATAAAGAAAAAACAAACAACCCAATCCAAAAATGGGCAGAAGACCTAAATAGACATTTCTCCAAAGAAGATATACAGACTGCCAACAAACACATGAAAGAATGCTCAACATCATTAATCATTAGAGAAATGCAAATCAAAAGTACAATGAGATATCATCTCACACCATTCAGAATGGCCATCATCAAAAAATCTAGAAACAAAAAATGCTGGAGAGGGTGTGGAGAAAAGGGAACACTCTTGCACTGCTGGTGGGAATGTGAATTGGTCCAGCCACTATGGAGAACAGTATGAAGGTTCCTTAAAAAAATACATATAGAACTACCATACGACCCAGCAATCCCACTACTGGGCATATACCCTGAGAAAACCATAATTCAAAAAGAGGCATGTACCAAAATGTTCATTGCAGCTCTATTTCCAATAGCCCGGAGATGGAAACAACCTAAGTGCCCATCATCAGATGAATGGATAAAGATGTGGCACATATATACAATGGAATATTACTCAGCCATAAAAAGAAATGAAATTGAGGTATTTGTAATGAGGTGGATAAACCTAGAGTCTGTCATACAGAGTGAAGTAAGTCAGAAATAGAAAGACAAATACCGTATGCTAACACATATATATGGAATTTAAGAAAATAAAATGTCATGAAGAACCTAGGGGTAAGATAGGAATAAAGACACAAACCTACTGGAGAATGGACTTGAGGATATGGAGAGGGGGAAGGGTGAGCTGTGAGAAAGCGAGAGAGAGGCATGGACATATATACACTACCAAACATAAGGTAGATAGCTAGTGGGAAGCAGCCACATAACACAGGGATATCAGCTTGCTGCTTTGTGACCGCCTGGAGGGGTGGGATAGGGAAGGTGGGAGGGAGGGAGACGCAAGAGGGAAGAGATATGGGAACATATGTATATGTATAACTGATTCACTTTGTTATAAAGCAGAAGCTAACACACGATTGTAAAGCAGTTATACCCTATTAAAGATGTTAAGAAAATATAATTTATATAATAAGTTCTAGATAAGTAGTTAAAAGGTAGAATTCACCTTCCTGGAGGGTAAGATTCATAAACTTTACATTGTGGGACAAGAATGTGATCTGATCCTTGAAGGACAGATTTGGCTTTACTAGATAATGAAAATGAGGGCAGGGTGTTCAGGCAGAGAAGTGTCATGAACAAATCAGCTTGACTGACATAGTGTAGTGTGTGTATTTTAGAGTAGTGGGAGCTTATGTTGGACTAGAACATAGAAGACCCCGTACACTAGACAAAGGAGTTTTGCTTTAGCCAGAGGATATATTTATTTTTTATTTAAAAAAGGGGATAGGGTAATAAAAACAAAGTTTGAGGAAATGCAGTTTCACAAAGATTAACAGATGAATTGATTCAAAGATCCATGTTAATTGGCTACTTCAATAGTTAATCTTAAAGAAATTAAGGCCTAAAGTAAGGAGGTGAACATGAAAATGGATAGAAAAGAGAGACAAATCTTATGTTAAGAAAAGTAGGGAGAGCTTCTTAGCTGAGTAGGAGTAGAGAGCAAATCCACGGTGGTACCAGCATTTGGTTTCCTAGTGGCTGAATGAAGTCCATAACCAAAATAAGAAATGAAAGTACAGTAGATTAATTGAATGTGGGAGGAAGAAAAAGAGTTATTTTTACACCTGCTGAGTTGGAGGTGACAATCCAGAAATGTCCAATAAGTATGTGAAACATAAAAATGGAGCTCAGACAAGAGGGCAAGGATGAATGAAAATAATGGTTGAAGGAGGGTTCTCTTAGAGATATCAGAGTATAGGAAGACTCACTATGAGAAATCACAAGGAAAATAGAGTCAAGGTTAAGACTTTGATAGAATGTCTAGTTGGCCTACTTGAGATAGAAGACAGTATTAAAAATCATTATATACTGAGGGTCTAAGATCAAGGAGCCCTTACCTAAATCATGACTCTGCCTCTTACCAGCTATGTGAGGAGGAAAGTTACTTAACTTCTTTGAGACTCTGTTTCCTCATCTATAAAATAAAGATCCTAATATGATAATAGAGGTTTGTTGCACTGATTAAATGAAATAATGCATGTAATCAGCACAATGCTTTAAACATTGCATGAGTTCAAAAACTTGCATAGTAATAGTAGTATCCTTAAGATTCAATATCTTTTAAGATTAAAAAAGATATTGTCCCCACTACTTAGCTACAACCATCCTTGTAAAGGTTGTGGACAACCTCTACTTTGCCAAATCCAGTGGTCAATTCTCAGTCCTCATCTTGGCTTCTTAACAATATTTAACAGAGTTGATCATTCCCTCCTTTTTGTAATATTTTTTTTCATTTGGTTTCAGAGACACATGTTCTGCATCCTACATTACCAACTGCTGCTTTTCAGTCTCTTCTTATGGTTCCTTCCTGTCTGTACACCTCTAAATATTAGAGTATCCTAAGGCTCAGTTCTCAGACCTCTGTCGTACGTACTCCCATGGCTTTTAATATCTTTTATATGCTCGAATTCTGAATTTATATCTCCAGCCCAACCTCTCCTTTGAGTTACAGACCCATCTATTCATACATCTACATGACCTTTCCACTGTTATCTAGTAAGCATCTCAAACATAAAATGTCCCAAACCATACTCTTGATTCCCATCCCCCAACCTATTTCTCCCATGCTTTACTCCTTCTCAGTAAATGACAATCATCTAATTATTTAAGTTTAAAACTCAGGAATCTTAACCCCTTGCTTCTCTCACACCCTGTACTTAAACCATCAACAAATACTTTCAGCTCCATTTTAGAAATATATCCCATTTGACTACTTCTCACCACCTGCACCATTATTATCTTAGTCCAAGCCACCATTATTTCTCATCTGGACTATTGCAATAGTTGCCTAACTGGTTTCCCCTGCTTCCTTCCTTGCCCTCTTTTAACATTGTTTTCCATACAACAATCAGAATCACCCTTAAAAAAGTTTTAAATCATGCCACTCAAATTTGCTAATCACTCTCAGAGTAAAATCCAAACACCATACTATGAGCAACAAAACTGTACATGATCTAATCTAGCTCTGTACTATATATTTCACCTCATCTACTACCATTCTCCCTTCACTGTGCATGCTGGCTTTCTTATTGTCACTTGAAAACATCAAGTTCTTTTTCAACCTTAGGAATTTTGTGTTTCTATTGCCTTTTCCTGAAATACTCATCACCAACAAAGCTCCCTCATTTCATTCAGATCAGGTCTCTGCTTAAATGTGACTTTTTCAGAAAGGTCTTTCTTCAACATTCTATTTAAAGTAGCTCAAGCTTCATTATCCTCTTATCCTGCCTTATTTTCCCTCATAGAAATTGTCACTACATGGCATTATAAGTTACATTGTACTTTGTTATATTATTACACTATTTTTGTCTCAACTTTATCTCTTTGTCTTA
Source organism: Phocoena phocoena (assembly GCF_963924675.1). NCBI lineage: Eukaryota > Metazoa > Chordata > Mammalia > Artiodactyla > Phocoenidae > Phocoena > Phocoena phocoena. Next base: position 77,697,020 of record NC_089240.1, on the reverse strand, counting down.
TTTATTATCTTATTTATCATCATAAATAATAAAATATATTTATCAACATCAGAATGTAAGCTCCCTCTTAGTCAAACTATTTTGGTTTATGTTAGTTACACCTCAAATTTCTGCTAGAAAATTTTATCATAATTTCTTGGAATCAAGTAAATATTGAATTAATGAGAAATTATTATTTTTTAAAATTCTAATTAGCTTATAAAGGAGTCCTAATTCTTCCCTGAGGGTAAAAAATTGCACAAAATAAATGCATCAAAGAGTTTAGCATCTGATTATTTCAAATTTTTCTATTTAAATAGACCTTTTTAAAATTTATTTTTATTTATTTTTCTTCCAGTTTTATCAGGTATAACTGACATGCAGTACTATATAAATTTTAGGTGTACAGCATAATGATTCGACTTACATACATCATGAAATGATTACAAGTTTAGTGAATATCCGCCATCTCATATAGATACAAAAGAAAAGAAAAAGAAAATTTTCCTTGTGATGTGAACTCTTAGGATTTAATCTCAACAAGTTTCATGTATAACATACAGTAGTGTTAATTATATTAATCATGTTGTACATTACACACCTCGTACTTATTTATAACTAGAAATTTGTGCCTTTTGACCAGCTTCATCCAACTCCTCCTCCTCTCAACCCTGAAATAGGCTCTTTTATTAAAAGATCATCAATATACAATCAAAGAAGCATAGAAAGATTTACACATTTAAAATAAACCTAGATTATGGCTAATCTAAATTTCTTCTCATTTTCTTTCATGACGCGAAACAATTCCAGCCAAATATCTGTGTCTGAAGAACAGTATAGCTGCAATTTCCCCATTTTTTTATTCCTTCTAAAAAGGATTCCTTCATCCTAGTTTCTTCTTTTTTTTTCCTGAAGCTATTAAAGTCATAGGAAGTGGCAATTTTTTTGTAAATAAAGCAGATAAATCTAGAGACTGACTGACCACAATAGCCTTTGAGTAGAAAATGCCATTTTGAAGATATCTACATGAGCTTTCCGAAATAAAATTTTCTGAAGTAGAAACATGTAATGATTTTCTCTGGGTCAGGTTCTGCAAGGATTTCCATGATCAAGATCAAATCCTTCCACTTATGAAATTTCTTTCACTTATTACTTTTTTGTTTGTAAAATATAAACACCTCTAAGAAGACTTATGGTAATAATAGATTTTTTTAGATCACCTACTGAAAAGTTTTCAAAAGTAAAGATAACTTGAAGGTACAGAGTACTCTTAAAAGAGAGACTACAGCACTGAGGCAAGGAGAGAAGGAAGACTGAGGAGTATAGAGGATAAACTTAGCATTCTTATGTTTTTCTACCTTCTCTTTTTTTGTTCATTTGTTCCTTCATTGCTTCATTACTTCCTTCCCTCCACTCCTCCTTCCTTCAAGATAGTATTTATTTTTCACTGTGCTAGGGTGATAGGAGTACAATGGTGAATATAGTCCTTGCCTTCACGAAACTTACTATTCGGTGAGGGGGATACAGATATTAATCCAAAAGTTAATAATACTAATAAACACATAATTAAAAACTGGATAATTGTCTTGAAAGAGTGATGTTATCAGAGTCTGTAATGGTGGTTTATCAGTTAAGGTTACATTTAACTGAGAGTAAGAGAAATCCAAACATAGTGAATTGAACAAGATAAGTGCTCTCTCTCATATAAAAGCCAGAAGAAGGCCATCAGGACTGATAAGGTGGCTTTGCTCCAGAGTGTCCTTAGAGACTCAGACTTCTGTCAGCTCAGTACTCTGTCCTCCCTAGCTAGGGTAATGGTCTCATTCTTATGTTCTAAGATTGTGGCCATCATATCTGGTCTCTGGGCAGCAGAATAAAAGAGGGAAGGGAAAAAGAAACAAATAATATATTTCATGTCACTGGAGCTATCTGTTTTAGCTCTGTTACTTGAACTAAGAGCTGAGTGATGTAGGAATAGAATTTAATTTGGGTAAGAAGTGAGGAAAGAACATTTCAGGCAAAAGGAAGAGCAAGTGCAAAGGCCCTGTGGCAGGATGAAGCATAGTGGGTAGAAGGGCCTTTGTTTCTGTTTGTGTATATATCACATCTTTTTTATTATGAATTTCTTCTTGCCCCTTTTAATTTTTTTAACTTTTTATTTTATATTGGAGTAAATTTGATTAACAATGTTGTGTTAGTTTCAGGTATACAGCAAAGTGATTCAGTTATACATATACATGTATCTATTCTTTTTCAAATTATTTTCCCATTTAGGTTATTACAGAATATTGAGTAGAGTTCCTGGTAGAAAAAGTAGGTCCTTGTTGGTTATCTATCTTATATATAGTAGTGTGTGTATGTTGTCTATTTTTACACAGTATCAATAGTGTATATGTATACGTATAGTGTATATGTGTCAACCCCAATCTCCCAATTCCTCCCACCCCCCCTTTCCCCCTTGGTATTCATACATTTGTTCTCTATGTCTGTGTCTCTATTTCTGCTTTGCAAATAAGTTCATCTCTATCATTTTTCTAGATTCCACATATAAGAGATATTATGCAATATTTGTTTTTCTCTTTCTGATTTACCTCATTCAGCATGACAATCTCTAGATCCATCCACATCTTTGCAAATGACACTATTTTGTTCCTTTTTGTGGCTGAGTAATATTCCATTATATATATATATATATATATATATATATATATATATATATATATATATATATATACCACATCTTCTTTATCCATTTATCTGTCAATGGACATTTAGGTTGCTTCTATGTCCTGGCTATTGTAAATAGTGCTGCAGTGAACATTGGGGTGCATGTATCTTTTTGAATTATTGTTTTCTCTGGGTATATGCCCAGGAGTGGAGTTGCTGGGTCATATGGTAGTTCTATTTTTAGTTTTTTAACAAACCTCCATACTGTTCTCCACAGTGACTGTACCAATTTACATTCCCACCAACATTCCCTTTTCTCTATACTCTCTCCATTATGAAGCATAATGAGTAGAAGGGCCTTGGTTTCTGTTTTAGTGCATCCTGTAACATATTAGCTTTGTAGCCCAAATTGTAAATAACCAGATTCATTAAAATCACTCAGTACAAAAAATCTTGATAAATTCTTCCATTTCTGGAAGCAGCTGGCTTAAATTTTTGAAGATTGTTATACTGCTTGTTTTTTTCACATGTAAGATCTCAAATTTTACATATTTCTTTTGCAACATGATTCTGCTACATCTTGTACTGAAAGAAAAAATGAAAACACAGCACTACTATGCATATCTTGAAAACAGTACTTTCCCCTCAAAATATGGATCCAAGCTTTTTTTTTTCTTTTTTTTTGTGATACGCAGACCTCTCACTGTTGTGGCCTCTCCTGTTGCGGGGCACAGGCTCCAGAATCGCAGGCTCAGTGGCCATGGCTCATAGGACTAGCCGCTCCGTGACATGTGGGATCTTCCCAGACCAGGGCACGAACCTACGTCCCCTGCATCGGCAGGCAGACTCTCAACCACTGTGCCACCATGGAAGCCCTGGATCAAAGCATTTTGATTAATGCCAATAATACTTTGTACTAGAGTTATTTGAATAATGGTAGTAGCCAGATCAAGGATTATTAAATATAATTTTCCTTTTAATATGGCTCTTTTTACTAGTTGATAGCCTAACTCAAACTTGAGAATAATTGTTCTACTTAGTTAATTTGTTAATAGTTATTTCATTACCACGTGGTCCTTAATGCTAAGACTATTAGTGATCCTAACAAGAAAAGGAAATATTCAACATTGCCTCAAGTATGGATGTTTAGGATACATTCTATTTTAGTATTTCATTACCTTAATTACCAACTCTTTAAATTGCATGTTAGTTAGCATAGATCACTATGTTTATTTTCCCAGTTTCAGCATAGTCCCTTGCTTAAAGGGTCACTCTATTTGAAACAATATTGAATGGTCAAATTGAGGAACCAGATAATGTATCAAAATAATATGGAATATTTTTAGACTTATTATCTAACTTTCAAGGAAAGGTTTTATATATATATATATATATATATATATATATATATATATATATATATACATACATACATATGTATACATTTATTTATTTTTGGAAAAAATCTTTTGTTTCAAAAATGAACAATCAAAATAGGCAAACAGGATGATCATGGCATTAACCATTAAAGTAAATACTGTAAAATTTTTCAAATGTCTGTGGCTTCCCCAGAATTATTATTTGTGATGAAGACCTAATCATAAGTGCAATTTTTATCAAATATTCTTTCTTTTTTAATTCCAAGGAAGGTCAAAGTCTTTTATTTACTGCACAGGGCATTGATTTCTCTTTGTCCTAGTTCACCTTTGAAAAATTACCATGTTAACTCTTACAAGATTTTTCCTATGACTTTGCTGTTAAATATATAAGCAGCCCATTTTTCTTTATTAAATCTCTTAGAAGGAAAAGAAGAGATATGGGTAACAAGGGAATTAGATTAATTATTGTTAACATAATACAAGGTCATATGTGAAGAGAATATATATTGTTACACTCCTAAGCTTAGAATCAATGACAATATGATTTTTTAAGATGTCCAATAAGACCTAGACACAGTATTCATCTTGACAAGAATTGATGGGAATAGTCATATAGCTACTGATCTTAGGGATAGCTAGAGAAAACTGGCTGGAAAGTTCAAAGAAGTCTGTCACATAACATATATGATGACTGCCAAATTTTCAAAATCTCCAGTTCAGATTTCCTATAGAAATCAGATAGCACAGGCAGGTTTAAGATAATTTAGTTATAACACTAACTAGCTCTATGACCTTGGGTTAGTGGTTCTCAAACACACTTTTAGAAATAGAACCCCACAAAAATAAAGAAAAAAGAGTGGTGATGCTTTGGCTGAAGTAGAGTGAAGAGGTCTATAGTTCCAGCACTTGTCCTTCCCCTTTTCCTCTCTAGGCCCCTGAGACATCTCTGAGGATACTAGAGATGTTTCTGCAATCTGATTCGTAGGTAGCTGTGATGCTAAACAGGGAAATCATATCAATTGCTGCATGGGAGGAACAGTGTATTGTATCAGAATGAAGATGTAAGAGAATATAAGAGATAGCATTCTGGTAATTTTGATTTTTATTAAGGTTTTTATTCATTCATTCATTCATCCATTCATTACTGAATCATAGAAACTTTTAGTGTTGAGGAATTTTTAAAAATCCCCTTTCCAATCTCTTCTTACTACATTGTAATGGAAATGGAGTGGACAAGTGAGATAAGCTCAGTCTTTTGGAATCTCTCTCCCTGAATTTTGGATCCTGAAACAAGTAAAACAAGAGAGGAAGCAAGTGGAGTTCATTGAACTCAGCAATTGTGCTCTGACAATTAAAGAGTTTATCTCCTCTCCACCATAGTTCCTGTCTTGCTTACAATTCTATTTCTCCAGTTTTCCTATCCACCATATGAGCTACCTTACATTCAACAAAATACCCCTAATGGATATGTATCCTGTAGCAATGACTATGAAAAACTGATATTCAAGGTCCAAGATTTACATGCCTGAATTCTCAGGGATTTTGGACAGTCTATAAACATAATATTTGAGGTATTTACATGTATGATTTTCTTTGAGTTAAATTATCCCAATAAATTTATATTATGAATACTAACAAAACTTGTAGCTAGTGGTGTTCTGCCTCATTATTCTGGAATGGACCTTTGGTTTAGTTAACTAAATGTATGGGTGGAAGAGTCTTCAAGTTTGATAGTATTGCATTCAGTCACACATTGGGGTTATATAAGCCTGCCTCTCAAAAATTGCCCCAAGATACATCTTTGTTCTTTCTATATACTGCCTACGAACTATCTAGTTATTTTTCAGGTACAGATTTAAGACATTATATTTGTTTCTCTTGGGACTCTGAGTGTCCCTCCCAGGTGCTTGCTTTCCACAGTATTCAGAATTCCCTTCCTCAGGGACATGCCATCTTGGATATAACCAAAGTCTGTAAGAGCTTAATGGAGGTCTTAACCACTTTGTAAGTAAGATAGCTTATCACCATTCTCCCTAAAGCACCCTATAGGCTGTTTGATTTAAGTGTGATGGGCACCCATACTCAGAAGTCTGTTTTGTACTGGAATAGGAGATGAACAGCCCATAATGTTTAATCTGCAACCAAAGCCTTTATTTCTGTAAAACTATGGGGAAAAGACAACTAGCAGATAATCTGGAAATTGGCCTTAGTCTGTTTGATATAGGTTGTTAGGTAACTATCTTTCTTAATATCATGTATCACAGGAATTAGAAGACACAAGTATTTTGCAACACAGACCCCTTTCCCTGGTTAAATGAAGTTAAGGAAACTTGTTTCTCTGACTCTTGTCTGAATAATTTCTGTAGATTTTTACAATCAGTTTGAATAGTAAGTTTGGGATACTTACCTGTTATAAAGACAGTAATAAACATTTTGGGATGTTTACATAAATAGTAATTGTTGGCTAAAATCAACTTCCACAATTTACTTGAAGTTCAGTAAGATAAAGGTTATGTCATTTAGGCAGGTGGAAATACTGGGAGTAGTATAAGCATTTTATGACAGGGAAAGTGGTTGTGGAAATATAAGATTCATAACTAATCCAAATTAAAAGGTAATATTTGCCTCATTTGTTCAGATAAATGAATAGAATTTCAGATATAGTAAAGATGAAGGAAATTATATACACACAGACACTCAAACGAGGAATTATTATGGAAGAAACACAATATTTCATGTGTATAATTGTCTGTTAAAGTGTAGTTAGAGAGGAAATGTGACTCAAGATAAAAAAAAGGAAATCGATTAAGCTGTCAACATTTCCATTTCCTTTTGATTAGTTATATCTATCCTTTTTTTATTACAAGAAATGAAAAACCGCCTCTCATTCATCAAAGAGGAGGAGGATCTCTATACGTGAAGAAACACACATCCCAAATATTCTTAAAATCACAAATTGGATCATTAAATAATAGCAATAGCTCATGCAGAGTTATGCTGCGACATAATGAATAAATTACAAATTTTATCTTTCATTGGAGAGATAATTTCCCTATTAAACATTAAGTATCAGTCCTTAAGGTTTCAAAGATTAAATTGGACCTGAACTGAACCCCCCATAAGCAATTAAACTTACTATATTACATGAATTTTATGATCTTTGGGATGCATATGTTTTTTTGACCCAGAGTTTCAATTTACTTTCTCAATTTAAAAGAGGAATTTTTTTTATTTTTGGCCGTGTTTGGTCTTCGTTGCTTCTCGCGGGCTTTCTCTAGCTGTGGCGAGCGGGGGCTACTCTTCATTGCGGAGCATGGGCTTCTCATTGTGGTGGTTTGTCTTTGTTGCAGAGCATGGGTTCTAGGTGTGTGGCTTCAGTAGTTGTGGCACGTGAGCTCTGTAGTTGTGGTGCACGGGCTTAGTTGCTCAGCGGCATGTGGGATCTTCCCAAACCAAGGCTCGAACCTGTGTCCCCTGCATTGGCAGGCGGATTCTTAACCACTGTGCCACGAGGGAAGCCCTAAAAGAGGAATTTTTGAATTAATTAGATCTTTAAAGAATGCACTCTCGTATTTACATACATTGTGATACTGAAACTTGCATCAATATTTTGTACAGCTGCTCATCTCACAAAGAGGCAGGATATGTAAGCTTCTTGCTAAATATATCATGCCTTTCTTTTGACCATTTAGGGTTAGTTGGAAAGCAGTTATCTTCAGTATGTTTTTTGTTTAAAATTACCATTAGTATGTTTTTGTTTTATCATATATCAATTAGTCACTGGGAAAGAGAAAATATGCAAAGATTGCTTGGGTCTTTTATGACATTAGTGCTCTCCTTTAGATAAAATAAAAAATTGAACTCTAAAATCAATTATTGGAAAGGGATAAGACAACACATGTAGAAAGCAAAATCATTAGCAAAATCATTAGCAAAAGCAGCAAGCAACTCTATCTAGTTGTAGAAATGCAACAAACATGAAAATGTGCTTGGCAATAGTGAGGAAGAACTCTGGGCTACAGCTATTAAACATCCCTTTAGTTCAGCTGTGCATATTTTCTGAATTCAGGAGCAATATCCCTGCTTTCACAGGTAGTCTGAAAAGAGTTCTTGTTAAAAGAGGCTTAGTGCTGAAGGATGAAGTGAATAGGAAAGGATTTTGTTTTCTGCTGGCAAAGGATAAACTCTCATAATCCAAATAAAAATCTACCCAGTCTACCCAATCCAGGGGAAACTAGATCTCTAGCCCAAGAACTCTAGTACATCACATTTTCCTTATCAACTTCTCACTGAGTTGTCCTTTGTAACTCTAACACAACTTTGTTCATACACAATACTCAGATAATATTATAATTCCTGTCCTTTTTTTCCTTTCTACCTGCCTCCCTATATTGTCTGTTAAATATTTAGATATTTTACTTTCCTTTATTTTCCTTTATTTTTTCTTGTCTAGTTTCTAAGTGAAAATTTCACAATTTTCTCTTTAATTAATTGAGCATAGTTTTAAATTTATTGAATTGGTTAAAGGTACAGACTCTAAGGATGGAACACTTGGATCTGAATCCCAGCAACACTATCATTAGTTGTGTGACCTTGAGCAAGTTACTTAATCTCTGTCTACCTCAACTTTTTCACTTAAAAAATTGAAATAATAACTGCCCAATAAAGTTATTATGAGGGTTATATGAGCTAATATTGTATAAAATTGAGAATGATGTCTGGCAAAGAGTAAGCACTATTTAAGTATTAGTAATAATAATACTAGTAATAATAAAAACAACTTATTTTCATGGTTATGTCTTAGTTTGTTGGTCTTCACTGATTCCTTTTACTAAAATCTATTTTTAAAATCTCTTAAAACTTCAAACATATGTTATTAGGATTTTAAAGAAAAATATTTTTCTTTTACAAAATTTCTGTCCTCTGTCCCTGTATGTGTGTGTGTGTGTGTGTGTGTGTGTGGGTGGGTGTATAAAAATGTGGAGTTGCTTTGTGACCTCTGACATGATCTAATCCTTATATGAGGAGTTATGCATTTTAAAAGTCATTATATAGGCATAGAATTTTGACCAAATGATTCCAAAAGCATGTCACAATCCATATTATTGTGCTAAATATTAGAATAACTAAGATGAGATGTTGAAAGAGTCTATTAATCAGAGGTGAATACTGGAATCAACTTAAGGAGCTTTTTCAACCTGCATATCCCTAGGCCCATTCTTCAGATTCTAATATGGATTTTCCTTATTTTAGCCTTCGACATAATTTTCCTGGAGTTATCACGATTTGGAATTTATATTTTTTAATACTGCAAGTTATAAAGATCCACTTTTGTTTTTCTACATATAGTAGGCAGTTTTTCCAATAGAGAATAATTTACATTTTCCTCACAGATGTTTTTGGATAGACTGTTTCTCAGAGCAGATTTAGGTCCACAACAAAATTGAGCACAAGATACAGAGTTAGCATATAACTCTTGTTCCCAACACACAGAGCCTCATCCACTATCAACATCCTGTTCTAGAGTGGTATATTTTTTATAATCTATGAACCTACATGGATACATCATTATCACCCATAGTCCATAGTTTACTTCAGGGTTCACTGTTGTTTTGAATATTCTATGGGTTTGGACAAATGTATAATGACATATATCCACCATTATAGTATCATACATAGTATTCCCACTGCCTTAAAACTCCTCCGTGCTACACCTATTAATTCTTTATTCCTCTCAACTTCTGGATACTACTAATCATTTTACTATCTCCATAGTTTTACTTTTTCCAGAATGTCATATAGTTGTGTGTCATATAGTTGGTTTCCTAAAACCTTTTATTTTTTTCTTTTTTTTTTGCAGTACGCGGGCCTCTCACTGTTGTGGCCTCTCCCATTGCGGAGCACAGGCTCTGGACGCGCAGGCTCAGCGGCCATGGCTCACGGGCCCAGCCGCTCCATGGCATGTGGGATCTTCTCGGACCGGGGCACGAACCCGTGTCCCCTGCATCGGCAGGCGGACTCTCAACCACTGTGCCACCAGGGAAGCCCTTTAAACCTTTTATTGATTGGCTTCTTTCATTTAGTAATATGCATTTATGGTTCCCACATGGTTTTTCATGGCTTAATAGATAATTTCTTTTTAGTGCTTAGATATTCCATTGTCTGAATGTACCACAGTTTATCCATACACCTATTGAAAGACATCTTGGTTGCTTCCAAGTTTTGACAAATATGAATAAAGTTGCTATAAACGTGTGTAGGTTTTCTGATGGACATAAGTTTTCAACTCATTTGGTTAAATACCAAGGAGGTTGATTCCTGGATAATATAGTAAGAGTATATTTAGTTTTGTAAAGGACTGCCAAGTTGTTTTCCAAAATGGTACACATTTTACATTCCCACCTGCAGAGAATGAGATTTCTGTTGCCCTACATCTTTGTCAGTATATGGTGTTGTCTACATTTTGGATTTTAGCCATTCTAATAGGTTTGTAGTGATTTCTTATTGTTGTTTTAATTTGCAATTCCCTAATGACATATAATGTTCATCATCTTTTAATATGCTTACTTGTCACATTTACATCTTCTATTGGTGAGGTTCTGTCAAGGTCTTTGGCCCATTTTTTAATCAGGTTGTTCATTGTCATTTGTTGAGCTTTAAGAATTGATTGAAAGTTCTGTTGAGTTCAACTATGTTGTTACTGATTTTCTGCCAGCTAGATCTGTCCTTTTCTGAGAGAAAAGTGTTGAGTCTCCAAATATAGTGGTGGATTCATCTATTTCTCCTTGTAGTTCAAACACTTTCTGACTCACACATTTTGACTCTCTCTTGTTAGGGACATACACATTATGAATTCTTATGTCTTCTTCGACAATTGACCTTTTTATCTTTATGCAATGTCTCTCTTTATCCCTGATAATATTCCTTGCTCTGAAGGTAGCTCTGTCTATAATTAATAAACCAACTCCAGCTTTCTTTGATTAGTGTTAGCATGGTATACCTTTCTCCATCCCTTTAATTTTAACCTATATACATATCATTATATTTAAAGTGGGTTTCTTACAGACAACTTTTATCAATAGTTTTCTTGATTTTTTGATCAACTGTGACATTCTCTGCCTTTTAACTGGTGTATTTAGGCCATTGACATTTGAAGTGATTGGTGATATTGTTGCATTAATATCTACCATATTTATGATTGTTTTGTATTCACTGTCCTTATTCTTTGTTCCAATTTTTTTATTCAACTCTTTTTCTGTCTTTAGTGGTTTCAATTGAGCATTTTATGATTCCATTTTTTTCTCCTTTCTTAGTGTATCAATTATACTTCTTATTTTTTTCTTTTTATTGGGGGGCTTTTTATAGTTTCCCTAGAGTTTGCCATATACATTTAGTAGTAATCCAAGTCCACTTTCAGATGACACTATAATACTTCATAGATAGTAAAGTACCATATAATAACTATTCCTAATTCCTCTATCCTGTCCCTGTTATCATTATCATTCATTTTATTTATACATGAGCTAAAATCAATGAATATATTATTGCTATCATTATTTTGAAGAAACTGTTATCTGTTAGATCAGTTAATAATAAGAAAAATATAAGTTTTTATTTTACTTTCACTTATTCCTTTTCTAGTGCTTCTCCTTTATGCAGATCTGAGTTTCTGACATATATCATTTTTGTGCTTTATGGAGAATTTCTTTTATCATTTCTCATAAGGCAGGTCTGTTGGCAACATTCTCTCAGTATTTGTCTGAGAAAGTGCTTATCTCTCCTTCACTTTTGAAGGATAATTATAGAATTGTAAGTTGCTGTTTTATTTTCTCTCAACACTTTAAATATTTTACTCTCATCTTGCATTCATGGGTTTATATGAGGAATCAGATGTAATTCTTATTTTTTCTGTTTTCTAAGTAAAGTGTTTCTTTCCTCTGACTTCTTTCAAGACTTTTTCTTCGATTTTCTGCAGTTTGAATATGATATGCCTAGGTGGATTTTTTTTTTTTTTTTGACATTTCTCCTGCTTGGTTCTCTGAGCTTCTTGAATCTGTACTGTTGTATCTGACATTAATTTAGGAGAAGTTTTCAGTCACTATTACTTCAAATATTCCTTCTGTTTCTTTCCCTCTTTCTCCTTGTGTTATTCCCATTACCTATTACACATTTTGTTAACACATTTTGTCACACAGTTCTTCGATATTCTATTCTTTCTTGAGTCTTTTTTCTTTTTTGATTTTCAGTGTTGGAAGTTTCTATTGACATATCTTCAAGCTGAGATATCTTTCCTCTACCTGGACCAGTCTATTAATAAGTCCATTGAAAGCATTCTTCATTTCTGTTTCAGTATTCTTGATCTCTAGCATTTCTTTTGATTCCTTCTTAGACTTTCCATTTCTCTTCTTACATTGCTCTTCTCTTCTGGAATGATGTCTACTTTATCCATAGAGCCTTTAGCATATTAATCATAGTTAGTTTAATTTGTTGGTCTGAGAATTCTAATCTTCTTGCCGTATTTGGCCCTGCTTCTGAAGCTTGCTTGCTCTCTCTCTTTAAACTGTTTCTACCTTTTAGTATGCTTTGAAAATTTTTGTTGAAAGCCAAACATGTTGTACAGGGAAAAAGGACCTACAGCAAATAAACTTTTAATAATATGGTGGTAATATGTGTAGAGAGGAAAAGTGTTCTTTAGTCCTATGATTAGGTCTCAGTCTTTTAGTGAGTCTGTGCCCCTGGACTGTGGACTTAACAAGTGTGTCTTTGTTCCTCCACCACCTAAGGAGGGACTGGATGGCTAGAGGGGACTGGGAGTGAGTATTTTCCTTCCTCCACGTGGAAGACTAGTGAGATCTGTAGTTGAGTGTTTCCATTATCCCAAGTGGCAGGCTAGAGTTCTTACAATCCTTCAAAAGTGAAAGAGAGATAAGCACTTTCTCAGACAAATACTGAGAGAATGTTGCCAACAGACCTGCCGTATGAGAGTGGGCTACAGCTGGATATTTCCATTCCCCCAGATCATTAGACTATGATAAAACCCCAATAGTTTAGGCTCTAATAAATGACTTTCTCCTGGGGGCAAACTTTATGAAGAACAGAATGCTGTGGCCTACTTCAAGATAGCTACATTTCCTCTCCCCTGCAGGAAGTACGAGGGGATTTTTCTCCAATCTTCACTTTGAGAACCTGGTACAACTCTTGGAAGTAAAACTCACAAAAATGAAAGTACTCTCCACCCATAGATTGGGATCCCCTTTAGTTTTTATCTCTTAGAGTTGTCCACATGGAGCCTCCAGCAATTCATCAGTTATAGTTCAGGTTTTCTACTCCAATAATTTTTCCCATGGAGGTTTTTGCTCATAGCCCTCCTTTCTTGTAAGTTGTGAATTTTCTTTATATACCTATATGCCTCTTTAACATGGGGAGCAGAAATTTGCCTTGTAACCTCAATTCTCTGAAAGATTTAAGAAAAACTGTTGATTTTTAGTTTGTTCAGCTTTTTATTTGTGGTAGGATGGAATGACAACTTCCACGCTCTATAAATGCTGGACTGGAAACTCAAAGCAATTTTCTAATTCATTTTTACCACTTCTGTTGTATAGATAAGTCTTCCACTGTGATCTTTAAGATATTCCTTGGTTTATATTCTCTTTCTGAACCTGTTTTAATTACTATGATGTGGTGGTATATATTCAAACCTGGTGGAGCCCACTTAATCTTTTACTTCCTTTTGGTATTGTTGTTTAGCTATTTGTGCTCCTTTATTTTTCCATATACATTTTAGAATACTTCATAAATTCCTTCCCATAAAATTTTGCAGTTTTTAATTAAAAATGTATAGGTTAAGTTTCTAAGAATTAAGATATGTAAAATATTGGCTTTCATTCTATGAATGTGGGGTATCTTTCCATTTACTGAAGTCTGTTTTATGTCCATTAATAAAGTTTAAAATTTTTATTAATAAAGATCTTATTTATTAATCATTAGATTAATTCCTTGATATTCTGTAGATTTTGTTACTATTTTTAATGGTAATATATTAAATTTTCTACATAATTTTTGTGAATGTAGAAGAATGCTACTGATCTTTGAATTTTTATTTTTTATCCAGCAACCTGACAGATCTGTGTCTCTTTCCCCATCTCTCACTCTCTCCCTCTCACTCTCACGATTTAATATTTCATCTATTATATATTATATAATAAATGTTATATCTTTTCACATAGATTATGCTGGCTTTTTAATGTAGATGGTTATGGCTATTGCAAAAGGCAAGTTTTTCTTCACTTCTAATCTTTATACATCTTTCTTTTTACCTTATATCATTGTCTTGACCTGGATCTTCACTAAATGTTCAACCGATAACTGATGTTGAAATCCATCAAGTGAATTTCTTCTTTTGAGCTAGCAATAAAATTTTTACAATTAATTTCATTAATGTGTTAAAGTATATCAATAAGCTTTTCTCTTGTTGAAGCATTATTTCTTTCCTAGTATAAATCCTAACTCTGGTCATGATCAATCTTTTATGTAACTCACTGATGATTTGAGTTTACTAATATTTTCATGTAGGGCTCTCACAAAATATTTATGAGTAAATCAGACATATCATTTTATTTTCTCTATTGTCCCTTTTTCTTTAATTAAAAAACTTGTATACAATGGAGATTATCTGCCTGAATTTTTTTTGACATGTAGTACTTTCTTTGTCATCAAGATCTAATTTTACTCAAAAATTTCCTGATTTTTTTCACATACAAAAGAACTACAGAAAATAAGACTTAATGGGTGGAGAATAGAGACAAGATGGTGGAGTAGAAGGACTTGAGCTCATCTTCTCTCACAAAAACACCAAAATCAAAACTAACTGCTGAACAACCATTGATAAAGAATACTGGAACCTACCAAAAATGACATTCTACATCTGAAGAAAAAGGAGAAGCCACAGTGAGATGGTAGGAGGGACACACACGTGTTATAACCAAATCACATACCTACTGGGTGGGTGAAACACAAACTGGAGAATAATTATATCACAGAAGTTCTCCCACAGAAGTGAGAGTTCTGAGCCTTATGTGAAGCCCCAAGCCTGGGGATCTGGCACCAGGAGGAGGAGCCCCCAGAGCATTTGGTTTGAAGGCCAGTGGGGCTTGATCGAAGGATCTCCACAGGACTGGGATAAATGGAAACTCCAATCTTGGAGGGCACACACAAGGTCTCTTGCCCACCAGTACCCAGGGAAAAAGCAGTGACTTCATAGGGGCCTGGGCCAGACCTACCTGCTAGTCTTGGAGGGACTCCTGGGGAGGCAGGGGAAGGCTGTGTCTCTTTCTGGGGTCATAAAGGCTGGTGGTGGAAATATCCATAAGTGTTCAGCTCTAAAGGAGACAGACATTTTTCTTGAGTCAGCAGCACCAAGACCTGGTCTCATCCAACAGCCTGTAGTCTCCAGTGCTGGGATGCCTCAGGCCAAACGACCAACAGGGAAGTAACACAGAAGACAGGCTGCCTAAACTCTTCCTGAGCCCACAACCACTGCTAAACACAGTCTTTGACATGGCCTTGCCCACAGGAGGTACAAGACCCAGCTCCAACTACCAGTGGACAAGCATCAGTCCCTGCCACCCAGAAGCCTGCACAAGCCACTAGACAAGCCTCACCCACCAGGGGGCAGACACCAGAAGCAAGAGAAATACAATTCTGCACACTGCGGAACAGAATCCACAAACACAGAAATTTACACAAAATAAGACAGCAGAGGAATATGTTACAGATGAAGGAACATGATAAAAGCCCAGAAGCACAAATAAGTAAAGTGGAGATAGGCAATCTGCCTGAAAAAGAATTCAGAGAAATGACAGTAAAGATGATACAAGATCTCAATAAAAGAGTGGAGGCACAGATGTAGAAGATACAAGATATATTTAACAAAGAGCTAGAAGATCAAGAGAACAAAGAAACAGAGATGAACAATACCATACTGAAAGGAATCAACAGCAGAATAAATGAAGCAGAAGAATGAATAAGTGATCTGGAAGATGGATTGGTGGAAATCACTGCCTAAAGGAAAAAGAATGAAAAGAAATGAGGACAGGCCAAGAGACATCTGGGACAACATTAAACACACCAACATTCGAATTATAGGGGTCCCAGAAGAAGAAGAGAGAAAGAACCAGAGAAAATGTTTAAAGAGATTATAGTTGAAAACTTCCCTAACAAGGAAAAGGAAATAGACACCCAAGTCCAAGAAGCACAGAGAGTCCCAGGCAGGATAAACTGAAAGAGAAACATGATGAGATACATAGTAATCAAACTGACAAAAACTAAAGACAAAGAAAAATTATTAAAAGCAACAAGGGGAAAATAACCAATAACATACAAGGGAACACTCATGGGTTAACAGCTAATTTCTCAGCAGAAATTCTACAAGCCAGAAGGCAGTGGTAGGATATATTTAAAGTGATGAAAGGGAAGAACCCACAACCAAGATTACTCTACCTGGCAAGGATCTATTCAGATTTGATGGAGAAATCAAAAGCTTCACAGACAAGCAAAAGCTAAGAGAATTCAGCACCAACAAACCACCTTGACAACAAATGCTAAAGGAATTCTCTAAGTGGGAAACACAAGAGAAGAAAAGGACCTACAGAAACAAACCCAAAACAATTAAGAAAATGGTCATAGGAACATACATATCAATAATTACCTTAAATGTGAATGGATTAAATGTTCCAACCAAAAGACACAGGCTTGCTGAAAGGATACAAAACAAGACTCATATATATGCTGTTACAAGACACCCACTTCTGACATAGGGACACATACAGACTGAAAGTGAGGGGATAGAAAAATATACTCCATGCAAATGGAAATCAAAAGAAAGCAGGAGTAGCAATACTCATATCAAATAAAATAGACTTTAAAATAAAGAATGTTAAAAGAGACAAGGAAGGACACTACATAATGATCAAGGGATCAATCCAAGAAGATATAACAATTGTAAATATTTATAAACCCAACATAGGAGTACAACAATACATAAGGCAAATACTAACAGCTATAAAAGAGGAGGGGCTTCCCTGGTGGTGCAGTCGTTGAGAGTCCGCCTACTGATGCAGGGGACACGGGTTTGTGCCCCAGTCTGGGAAGATCCCACATGCTGTGGAGTGGCTGGGCTCATGAGCCATGGCCACTGAGCCTGCATGTCTGGAGCCTGAGGTCACAACAATGAGAGGCCCGCGTACCACAAAAAAAAAAAAAAAAAGAGGAAAGCGACAGTAACACAGTAATAGTAGGGGGCTTTAACACCTCACTTACACCAATGGACAGATCATCCAGACAGAAAATTAATAAGGAAGCACACGCCTTAAATGACACAATAGACCAGATAGATGTAACTGACATTTATAGAACATTCCAACCGAAAACAGCAGATTACACTATCTTCTAAAGTGCACATGGCTAATTTTCCAGGATAGATCACATCTTGGGTCACAAATCAATCCCTGGTAAACTTAAGAAAATTAAAATCATATCAAGCATCTTTTCTGATAACGCCATGACATTAGAAATCAGTTACAGGGAAAAAAAATGTAAAAAACACAAACACATGGAGGCTAAACAATACACTACTAAATAACCAAGGGATCACTGAAGAAATCAAAGAGGAAATCAAAAGATACGTAGAGACAAATGACATTGAAAACACGATGATCCACAACCTATGGGATGCAGCAAAAGCAGTTCTAAGAGGGAAGTTTATAGCAATACAATTCTACCTCAAGAAACAAGAAAAATCTCAAATAAGCAATCTAACTTTACACCTAAAGGAAGTAGAGAAAGAAGAACAATCAAAACCCAAAGTTGATAGAAGAAAAAAAATCATAAAGATCAGAGCAGAAATAAATGAAATAGAAACAAAGAAAAGAATAGCAAAAGTCAGTAACACTAAAAGCTGGTTCTTTGAGAAGATAAACAAAATTGATAAACCTTTAGCCAGTCTCATCAAGAAAGAGAGGGAGAGGGCTCAAATCAATAAAATTAGAAATGAACAACAAGAAGTTACAACGGACACTGCAGAAATACAAAGAACATAAGAGACTACTACAAGCAACTCTATGCCAATAAAAGGGACAACCTGGAAGAAAGGGACAAATTTTTAGAAAGGTATAACTTTCCTAGACTGAACTGGAAGGATATAGAAAATATCAACAGACCAATCACAAGTAACAAAATTGAAACTGTGATGAAAAATCTTCCAACAGACAGAAGTCCAGGATCAGATGTCTTCACAGGTGAATTCTATCAAACATTTAGAAAAGAGCTAATACCCATCTTTCTCAAACTCTGCCAAAAAGTTGCAGAGGAAGGAACACTCCCAAACTCATTCTACAAGGCCAACATCACCCTGATACCAAAACCCGACAAACATACTACAAAAAAAGAAAATTACATACCAATATCACTGATGAATATAGAGACAAACATCCTCAAAAGCTGCTAGCAAACCAAACCCAACAACACATTAAAAGTATCATACACCATGAGCAAGTGGGATTTATCCCACAGATGCAAGGATTCTTCAATAAATGCAAATCAATCAATGTGATACACCATATTAAATTGAAGAATAAAAACCATATGATCATCTCAATAGATGTAGAAAAAGCTTTTGACAACATTCAACACCCATTTCTGATAAAAAATTCTTCAGAAAGTGGGTATAGAGAAAACCTACCTCAACATAATAAGGAACATACATGACAAATCCATAACTAACATCATTCTCAATGGCGAAAAGCTGAAGGCATTCCCTCTAAGATGAGGAACAGGACAAGAATGCTCACTCTTGCCACTATTATTCAACACAGTTTTGGAAGTCCTAGCCACAGCAGTCAAAGAAAAAGAAATAAAAGAATCCAAATCGGAGAAGAAGAAGTAAAACAGTCACTGTTTGCAAATGACATGATACTATACATAGGTAATTGCAAATATGAGACGAGAAAACTACTAGAGCTAATCAATGAATTTGGTAAGGTTGCAGTATACAAAATTAATGCACAGAAATCTCTTGCATTCCTATACACTAACAACAAAAGATCAGAAAGAGAAATTATGAAAACAATCCCATTCACCATTACAACTAAAATAATAAACTACTTAGGAAGAAAGCTACCTAAGGAGGTAAAAGACCTGTACACAGAAAACTATAAGACACTGATGAAAGAAATCAAAGATAACACAAACAGATAGAGAGATATACTACTGTCTTGGATTGGAAGAATCAATATTGTGAAAATGACTACACTACCCAAAGCAATCTATACATTCAGTGCAATCCCTATCAAATTACCAATGGCATTTTTCACAGAACTAGAACAAAAGATCTTAAAATTTGTATGGAGACATAAAAGACCCTGAAGAGCCAAAGCAATATTGAGAGAAAACAACGGAGCTGGAGGAATCAGGCTCCCTGACTTCAGACTATACTACAAAGCTACAGTAATCAGGACAATATGGTACTGGCACAAAAGCAGAAATATAGATCAATGGAACAGGATTGAAAACCCAGAGATAAACCCATGCCCCTATGGTCAACTAATCTATGACAAATGAGGCAAGGATATACAATGGAGAAAGACAGCCTCTTCAATAAGTGGTGCTGGGAAAACTGGACAGATACATGGAAAAGCATTAAATTAGAACACTCCCTAACACCACACAGAAAAATAAACTGAAAATGGATTAACGATCTAAATGTAAGGCAGGACACTATAAAACTCTTAGTGGAAAACATAGGAAGAGCACTATTTGACATAAATCACAGCAAGATCCTTTTTGACTCACCTCCTGGAATAATGGAAATAAAAACAAAAATAAACAAATGGAACCTAATGAAACTTAAAAACTTTTGCACAGCAAAGGAAACTATAAACAAGACGAAAAGACAACACTCAGAATGGGAGAAAATATTTGCAAATGAATCAACAGACAAAGGATTAATCTCCAAAATATATAAGCAGCTCATGCAGCTCAATATTAAAAAACAAACAACCCAATCCAAAAATGGGCAGAAGATATAAATAGTCATTTCTCCAAAGAAGACATACAGATGGCCAAGAGTCACATGAAAAGCTGCTCAACGTCAGTAATTATTAGAGAAGTGCAAATCAAAGCTACAATGAGGTATCACCTCACGTCAGTTAGAATGGGCATCATCAGAAAATCTACAGACTACAAATGCTGGAGGGGGTGTGTAGAAAAGGGGACTGTCTTGCACTGCTGGTGGGAATGTAAATTGATACAGCCAATATGGAGAACACTATGGAGTTTCCTTCAAAACCTAAAAATAGAACTACCATATGACCCAGCAATCCCACTACTGGGCATATACCCAGAGAAAACCATAATCCAAAAAGTCACATGCACCCCAATGTTCATTACAGCAATATTCACAATAGCCAGGTCATGGAAGCAACCTTAATCCCCATCAACAGATGAAAGGATAAAGAAGATGAGGCACATATACAATGGAATATTACTCAGTCATATAAAGGAACAAAATTGGGTCATTTGTAGAGATGTGAATGTATTTAGAGACTGTCATCCAGAGTGAAGTAAGTCAGAAAGAGAAAAACAAACATATTAATGCATGTATGTGAAATCTAGAAAAAATGGTACAGAGGAACTGGCTTGCAAGGCATAAATAGAGACACAGGTGTAGAGAACAAACGTATGGACACCAAGGGGGGAAAGCGGGGGAGGGTTGTGGTGGGATGAAGTGGGAGATTGGGATTGACATATACACACTAATATATATATAATAGATAACTAATAAGAACCTACTGTATAAAAAATTTCAAAAGAAATAGAGAACTAAAGTATCTGTGGCAGCATACAGCAGTTTATTTACACAAAGGGCGTATGGATATCAACTGCACTATTCTTTCCACTTTTGTGTATGTTTGGAAATTTTTAAGTTAAAAGTTTGGATAAAAGTGAAAAGAGCCATAAAGTAATAATAATGATATGTGCAGTTTTGTGGAATTCTTGAAAGTATGACAAAAGAAACCTGTCTGCTAGACATTGGCTAAACTTTGGAGAATAGAAATAAAGAAAATCTTTGCTCCAAAGAACATATATGTTATTAGGATCAGACATATAAATAGACGAATGAATGGAATGATCATGGAAGAGTGAAACTGGACTGTGATAATATGTATATAAGGTTTTAATAATATACTATTAATAGTAAAGATTGATTCAAAACAAGAATACAAATTTAAACATCCTATACATCAACAAAATGCAGTCAAACAAAATTGCAATAAAGTTAAATATTTCTACAAAGTAAAAGCCTTTACCAGAATAAAATAATAATAAAAAGGGGGTATGATAACATTTTGTTGTTTATATCATTTAACTGTTCTCTAATTTCTAAAAAACTAAACCCATTGAATTATAGCCCCAGTTTTGTTAACCAGAATTGTGTATTTTCTTGTCAATTCCAGTTATACTCAATAAATTGATGGACAAATAGGTCAAGATAAGACAAAATCAATCATCCCCTCTTGGAGATAAGTATATAATGGAAGAAAACTTTCCTAAAATGAAAGAACTGATTTGTCAATTCAAATGAGTTTTCCATGTACAAGGAACAGGAATAAAACTTCACCAATACCAATACTGAAATTTACTACACATTATTAAACTTTAAGAATAAAGACGGACTCCTAAAATTCTGGTAAATAAAGAAAATCATCTACATAAGACTTTTCCTCAGCAACGTTAGATGCCAGAAGGAAAAAGAAAGACATCTACAGAGAATTTTAGAGCAGGATACTGAAATTTTACATCCATCCAGTTTGTCATACATGTTTGAAAACATCATAATTGATCTTAAGTATATGCTTGCATATACAGGGAATCAGGAAGTACATCAATTCTGCCCCCATTTTGATAAATCATGTTGTTATAATCTATCCAACTGAGAAATAAATCTAAAAGTAATAAATCACTGAATAGGAAATTTAAGGTATGAAAGAAACGATAATGAGCATGAAATCCATGTAACAGAAAATTTAATCAACATTAAGAATTGTTACAAAACCCTACCCAGACAGAGACCTTCAAGATAGCAGAGGAGTGAGACATGGAGATTACCTTCCTCTGCACAAATACATCAGAAGCGCCTCTACATGTGGAACAACTCCTACAGAACACCTACCGAGTGCTGGCAGAAGACGTCAGACTTCCCAAAAGGCAAGAAACTCCCCACGTACCTGGGTAGGGTAAAGAGAAAAGAAAAAACAGAGACAAAAGAATAGAGACTGGACCTGCACTTCGGGGAGGGAGCTGTGCAGGAGGAAAAATTTCCACACATTATGAAGCTCCTTCCCTGGTGGAGAGAGTGGTGGCGGGGGGGAAGCTTTGGAGCCACAGAAGAGAGCATAACAAAAGTCAGGGGTGCAGAGGGCAAAGTGGAGAGACTTGTGCAGAGGATCCAGTGCCGACCAGCACTCACCAGCCCAAGATGCTTGCTTGTCTGCTTACCCACCAGGGAAGGTGGGGGCTGGTATCTGAGGCTCGGGCTTCAGAGGTCAGATCCCAGCAAGAGGATTGGGGTTGGCTGTGTGAACACAGCCTAAAGGGGGCTAGTGCAGCACAGCCAGTCGGGAGGGAGTCCAGGAAAATGTCTGTAAGTGCCTAAGAGGCAAGAGACCATTGTTTCAGGGTGTGTAAGGAGAGGGGATTCAGAGCACTGCCTAAACGAGCTTCAGAGATGGGTGCAAGCCATGGTTATCAGTGCAAACAGCAGAGACGGGCATGAAACGCTAAGGCTGCTGCTGCTGCCACCAAGAAGCCTGTGTGCAAGCACAGGTCACTATCCACACCTCCCCTCCCAGGAGCGTGTGCAACCTGTCACTGCCAGGGTCCTGTGATCCAGGGACAAATTCCCTGGGAGAACACACAGTGCACCTCAGGCTGTTGCAACATCACACCAGCTTCTGCCACTGCAGACTTGCCCTGCATTCCGTACCCCTCCCTCCCCCCCGCCTGAGTGAGCCAGAGCCCCCTAATCAGCTGCTACTTTAACCCCATCCTGTCTGAGGGAAGAATAGATGCCCTTGGGCGATTAACATGCAGAGGGGAGGCCAAATCCAAAGCTGACCCCCAGGAGCTGTGCGAACAAAGAAGAGAAAGGGAAATTTCTCCCAGCAGCCTCAGGAGTAACAGATTAAATCTCTACAATCAACTTGATGTACCCTGAATCTGAGGAATACCTGAATAGAAAACGGATCATCACAAAATTGAGACAGTGGACTTTGGGAGCAAAGATATATATATTTTTTTCCTTTTCCTCTTTTTGTGAGTGTGTATGTATATGCTCCTTTGTGTGATTTTGTCTGTATAGCTGTGCTTTTATCATTTGTTCTAGGGCTCTCTATGTCAGTTTTGTTGTTGTTGTTGTTTATTTTATTTATTCATTTTTTAGTATAGTTATTAGCACTTCTTATCATTGGTGGATTTGTTTTTTGGTTTCGTTACTCTCTTCTTTTTATTTTTTATTACTTTTTAATTTTTAAAAATTATTTCCTTTTTATTTTAACAACTTTATTTTATTATACTTTAGTTTTCTCTTTCTTTCCTTCTTTTTTTCTCCCTTTTTTGCTGAGCCGTGTGGCTGACAAGGTCTTGGTGCTCTGGCCGGGTGTCAGACCTTTGCCTCTGAGTTGGGAGAGACAAGTTCAGGACATTGGTCCACCAGAGACCTCCCAGCTCCACTAATATAAAATGGTGAAAGCTCTCCCAGAAGTCTCCATCTCAACACTAAGACCCAGCTCCACTCAATGACCAGCAAGCTACAGTGTTGGACACCCTATGCCATACAACTAGCCGGACAGGAGCACAATCCCACACATTAGCAGAGAGGCTACCTAAAATCATAATAAGGTCACAAATATCCCAAAACACACCACCGGATGTGGTCCTGCCCAACAGAAAGACAAGATCCAGCCTCATCCTCCA
This sequence comes from Phocoena phocoena, assembly GCF_963924675.1. Lineage (NCBI taxonomy): Eukaryota > Metazoa > Chordata > Mammalia > Artiodactyla > Phocoenidae > Phocoena > Phocoena phocoena. Next base: position 77,672,967 of record NC_089240.1, on the reverse strand, counting down.
GAACAGAGTCACCAGTCCCCTCCACCAAGAAGCCTATACAACCCAATGATCCAACCTTAGCCTCTGGAGGCAGACACCAAAAACAACGGGAAGTACGAACCTGCAGCCTTTGAAAAGGAGACCCCAAACACAGTAAGTTAGGCAAAATGAGAAGACAGAGAAATAAACAGCAGATGAAGGAGCAAGGAAAAACCCACCAGACCAAACAAATGAAGAGGATATAGGCAGTCTACCTAAAAAAGAATTCAGAGTAATGATAGTAAAGATTTCCAAAATCTTGAAAATACAATGGAGAAAATAGAAGAAACCTTTAACAAGGACCTAGAAGAGCTAAAGGGCAAACAAACACAATGATGAACAACACAAAATATGAAATTAAAAATTCTCAAGAAGGAAGCAATAGCAGAATAACTGAGGCAGAAGAACAGATAAATGACCTGGAATATAAAATAGTAGAAATGAATACTGCAGAGCAAAATAAAGAAAAAAGAATGAAAAGAATTGAGGATGGTCTCAGAAACCTCTAGGACAACATTAAACGCACCAACATTCAAATTATAGGGGTCCCAGAAAAAGAGAAAAAGAAAGGGACTGAGAAAATATTTGAAGAGATTATAGTTGAAAACTTCCCTAATATGGGAAAGGAAAATAATTAATCAAGTACAGGAAGTGCAGAGAGTCCCATACAGAATAAATCCAAGGAGAAACACGCCAAGACACATATTAATCAAAATATCAAAAATTAAATACAAAGAAAAAATATTAAATGTAACAAGGGAGAAACAACAAATAACATACAAAGGAATCCCCATGAGGTTAACAGCTGATCTTTCAGCAGAAACTCTGCAAGCCAGAAGGGAGTGGCAGGACATATTTAAAGTAATGAAAGAGCAAAACCTACAAACAAGATTACTCTACCCAGCAAGTATCTCATTAAGATTTGATGGAGAAATTAAAATACCTAGGAGTGAACCTACCAAAGGAGACAAAAGACCTATATGCAGAAAACTATAAGACACTGATGAAAGAAATTAAAGACGATACAAAGAGATGGAGAGATATACAATGTTCCTGGATTGGAAGAATCAACATTTTGAAAATTACTATATTACCCAAAGCAATCTACAGATTCAATTCAATCCCTATCAAACTACCAATGGCATTTTTCACAGAATTAGAGAAAAAAATTTCACAATTCGTATGGAATCATAAAAGACCTTGAATAGCCAAAGCAATCTTGAGAAAGAGAAATGGAGGTGGAGGAATGAGGCTCCCTGACTTCAGACTACACTACAAAGCTACAGTAATCATGACAGTATGGTACTGGCACAGAAACAGAACTATAGCTCAATGGAACAGGATAGAAAGGCCAGAAATAAACCCACACACATATGGTCACCTTATCTTTGATAAGGGAGGCAAGAATATACACTGGAGAAAAGACTGCCTCTTCAATAAGTGGTGCTGGGAAAACTGGACAGCTACATGTTAAAGAATGAAATTAGAACACTCCCTAACACCATACACAAAAATAAACTCAAAATGGGTTAGAGACCTAAATATAAGACCGGACACTATAAAATTTTGAGAGGAAAACATAGGAAGAACGCTCTTTGGCATAAATCACAGCAAGATCTTTTTTGATCCACCTCCTACAGTAATGGAAATAAAAAACAAAAATAAATAAATTGGACCTAATAAAACTTAAAAGCTTTTGCACAGCAAAGGAAACCATAAACAAGATGAGAAGACAACCCTCAGAATTGTGAAAATATTTGCAAATGAAGCAACTGACAAAGGATTAATCTCCAAAAGTTACAAGCAGCTCATGCAACTCAATATCTATAAAGCAAACAACCCTATCCAAAAATAGGCAGAAGACCTAAATAGACATTTCTCCGAAGAAGATATACATATAGCCAACAAACACATGAAAGAATGCTCAATGTCACCAATCATTAGAGAAATGCAAATGAAAACTACAATGAGGTATCACTTCTCACCAGTCAGAATGGTCATCATCAAAAAATATACAAACAATAAATGCTGGAGAGGGTGAGGAGAAAAGGGAACCCTCTTGCACTGTTGGTGGGAATGTAAATTGATAGAGCCACTATGGAGAACAGTATGGGATTCCTTAAAAACTAAAAATAGAACTACCATAAGACCCAGCAATCTCACTACTGGGCATATACCCTGAGAAAACCATAATTCAAAAAGAGTCATTACCACAATGTTCATTGCAGCTCTATTTACAATAGCCAGGACATGGAAGCAACCTAAGTGTCCACTGACAGATGAATGGATAAAGAAGATGTGGCACATATACACAATGGAATATTACTCAGCCATAAAAAGAAACGAAATTGAGTTAGTTGTAGTGAGGTGAATGGACCTAGAGTCTGTCATACAGAGTGAAGTAAGTCAGAAGGAGAATACTGCATGCTAACACATATATATGGAATCTAAAAAAAAAAATTGTTCTGAAGAACCAAGGGCGATGACAGGAATAAAGACACAGATGTAGAGAATGGACTTGAGGACTTGGGAAGGGATAAGGGTAAGCTGGGACAAAGTGAGAGAGTGGCATGGAGTAATATGTACTTCTAAATGTAAAATAGATAGCTAGTGGGTAGCAGCCACATAGCACAGGGAGATCAGCTTGGTGCTTTGTGACCAGCTAGAGGGTTGGGATAGGGAGGGTGGGAGGGAGATGCAAGAGGGAGGGATATGGAGATATATATGTGTATGTATAGCTGATTCTCTTTGTTATAAAGCAGAAACTAACACACCATTGCAAAGCAATTATACTCCAATAAAGATGTTTAAAAAAAAAACCTCACCCAATTTATTGTTGAACAAAACTACAATTCTAAAATTTAAAAGTAGGAAGTGGGAAGAAATGTAAAATGTTAATTTCCTCATGTTCTATAGTCAATGGATTTCAGTTTTCTTTTTCTGAAAGTGACAAATAGATCAATATATTCCTGTGCATTCTATTTATAATTATTAAAATAATCACTAGGAGAACCAAAAAAGAAGGTACATTTTTCAAACTCCTAGAGAGAACAATAAAAGGAAGCACAGATCATGTACCAAAAGTTAGAAAATAAATGAGAAACAAAAGATAGAAAAGAGAAATCTTAAAAGAAGGTGACAACAGTAAGACCAAATTTATAGATTTTTAGCGTAAATGAAAATAAGAAACATAACAAATAAAGAATTCACAAATTGGATGAAAAACCAGTTCTAACCATATTTTACCTAAAAGTCATACACCCAAAACTTAAAAAGTAGAAAGGAAAAAATTAGGCATCTACAGCAAATAAATGCAAACAAAGAAAGCAAGTATAGCTATATTAATGTCAAATAAGGTAAAAATCAATTAGCATTAAGTAGTATGACATGAGTCATTTTATATTCATGAAAGTTGAATGCTGCAATGAAAATTTACCTGTCATGTATATTTATGGACTGAATAATGCAGCATATTGTATATTAAAGTGTTATATTAATGATATTATAATATATATTGAAATTTTCTCTAAATATAAGAATTTGCAAAAAAAATAATGATTTATAGCATATCTCTGCTTTGCAGAATATTTAGACAAAAAGTATGTATCTATATATATAGTGTGAATAATATTATTTATAAAGTTGTTCTAATATATGCATATCAAATACTCTTCTTTGAACACAGAGAATGCCCTTTTAAGTTATCAAATTTCTATGTGTAATTTAAACAACTTGAAAATATCTTAGGCAAAAAATTAATAAATTCAAGAAAATAAAAAAATTATAGAATACATTTTATAACCATAGTATAATACAAGGAATGCATTAAAAAATAGTAACAGGCAAACTAAAAATATGTTAAAACCCTTCAGACACCCTTTTGTTTTCTTATGTTTCCTCCTGCACAGATGCCAATATTATCCAGGACTTATGACTAATGATGGTTTCATCTCCTTTTGCTGATGCTGATGAATATTTATATTATTTCTAATTGTTTGCTAGAATGTAATAAACATTCTTGTGTATGCATTTTTGAAAATTTCTATAAGATAAATTACTAGAATTGGAATTTTGGCATATATTGTCAAACCCTCCTTCAGAAAATTTGTGCCAACCTATATATTTATCAATGCTGCCTGAGGATGCCTGTTTACAGGTGTATTTATTCAACTTTTAAGCAATGGCTACTTATTAGTGTACTTAAATTGTTCCACAAATTATTAAAAGAAATTTTCCTCAATTTTTTGAAACCAGAACATTACTTGACAAAACTAACACTCAAAAGGAACACTACAATGCAGTCTCACTTATGAATGTAGAAACTTCTAAACAAAATATGAGAAAAGTACATCTAGAGATATACTTAAAGAGTAGCATACAAAAAAGAAAAAAGAGTAGCATACTATGACTAGGGAGTAAATAGGATAATGTTAGAAAATCTATTCCTATTTCTCACTATAAGGCAAAGGAAAAAGGCCATGTACTTATTTTGGTGGCTGCTGGAAAGGCATTTGTTATTTTCAAAATCTGTTATGATTATATATGACTAAATAGAGAATAAAAAGACACTTTCTTAAAATTAAGAAAATTATACATTTTAAATTATTGGCCTTATGCTTAATGTTACACTGAAAGTATTTCAATTAAAATCTAGAACTAGAATGACAACACTGCTATTTAACAATGATCTGTAAATGGTAGTCAATGCATTTTAGTAAAAATTATAAAATACAGAGTGTAAAATTAGAAAGAGGCAAAGTTACCATTTACCTACAAATGATATGATCATGTATCTGTAAATCTCAAGGATTTAATAAACTAGCTGAAAAACTTTGGAAATAATATAAAACATCTAGATAAAAATATCAGTTGAACAACTCTCTACCAGTAGTAACCAAGTACAAAGCTTATCAAAGGTATTTACTTTAGTAATAACAAAAACATAGAGACTACTCTAGAATCTATATGTATAAAGATCTAAAACCCTATTAAGGGATAAAAATAAAGACCTCAATAAATGGAGAGTCAGATCTTTGATAGGAAGATTAAATATTACAATAATATCAGTTTTTCTAAATCTATAAAATTTGTAGTTATGTCAAGCTAGTTCTAGGATTTGGGAGAGAGAACACTTGACAACATTATTTTCAAATTTATATACAAAAATAGTAATGTGAACCTATTAGAATAGTCACTAAAATGTAAGCTCCATAATGACAGGGACACATATGTATACTAAGTATCTCTAAGAATTCCCAGCACATAGTAGGTGACCAAAAATTTAAAGAACTAAGAAAATTGACAATAATTAGGGAGGGCTTGACCAAGCAGATGTTAAAACATATTATAATGCTACAATACTTAAAATAGTGTGAAACTAGTACAGAAATAGACATTTCAATGGAACTGAATTGAGAGTATAAAGAGAGATCAAATTACATATGAGTAGTTGGTATATGACAGAGTTTATTTTTAAGGTCATTAGTAAAATATGAATTTTTCAATATATGTTGCTGGTTCAATTCCTTATCCATTTTGAAAAAAATAAAGCTGGGTTCACTATGTCATTTCTGACTCTAAAAGCATTCTCAGATTTTTGAAAGCAATAACAATTCTAGAAGAAATATTGGTGAAGCAACATAATTTAGTAAAAATGCATGAATCCCTTGTAGGTAAAGGGAATACTGTGGTAGGTGGCTGGTTTTGATCAGGAGAAGTCTATAGGCTGTACAGCCTGTGGCAGAAGGTTATGCGGAAACACTGGGAAGGTTATCCAGAGCCACATTTCTCATGGCAGGCATTGAAGAAGATTTGCCTGGCTTTTCAAAAAGCTCAACCATATATCCCACCAGAGAATCAGCATTTGGATGCTGGACACACAGAAGCCATCCAGGACCAGTAGGTGTTAACTAGATAAGTATTAATGATCAGCAAATAGAACTTTATAATTTCAGTTAAATAAACATTAAAGACCTTGGTCCTTTTCCTTCATTCTACCTCTCAGCTTTCAAGCTTAGATAAGCTATATTGGGGTATATAAAATATACCATACCCCCCTTAATCATATTTAAATCAGCTATGAAATTAGACTTTTAAATTGAGTAAGTCTGAGTGGTAACATGGGCAAAAGCCTTGAATGGATGATTGTATTAGATACCAATTTTGCACCATTTCAAATCCTTTTGGCTTCATTGCTTATTTCAGCCACTGATACAGCATCCAGTTTAACCAGATTCATACAGGTTCAGCCTGACTGTGCCTCACTTTACTTCTTTGTTCTTTATCCCTGGGTTTATCTGGTACCACAGCACAGGAGCCTTTAGGAAATTACTTAGTATCCATCAATGAGCAACCCAGAAATGAGGGGGAGTTAATGCCCAGTAGATTGATCCTTGACAGAAGTCTATGTCTAAATACTTCTTTTTTTCTTTACAGAGCACATAGTTCTGGGATGCATTTCACAGTTATCTTAGAGATCTCATGGCTTCTATGTATCAGTTGCTTGTATTAGCGGCTAACAATGACTCCTCCTTTTTTTTTTTTTTCATTTTTCATTACCCTTGAATCCTCCACTGCTCCCTGGGAATATTCCCAAACTACTCATATATACCCCTTTATCTCAGGGTCTGCTTTTGGGAGAACTCATGTTATAACAGTTAGTACCAAGAATTGCCCTAAAAAGGAGAACCCTGGTATAGGGTTTTAGAGCTGGATCACTCACTGATCTTATGTCAATAAGAGGTCCATTGCTGTTAGTAAGTGGCAGAAATAGCCATTGGCAATAGTACCACTATTACTTAGAACTTTCACCTGTTTGTGATTGGGATAAGTGGCAGGTGGACTATAAAGCATTAGGTTATGCTTTGCTATGGCACAGAAATTGTATGACTGTAATGGTAATTATAATTATAAAAACTGTGAAGTGGGCTAGCTGTTGTTAATTCTTTTGAAAGTTTTGAAAAAAGAAAATGACATGCTCAGGCCAGCCAAATATCAACTCAAGCCATGATGTGAAAGACAGATGGCCTCTTTGGTGGCAAGTAGTGGAAATTCATCTACCACAGCTGACTTTCAATATCTAATTGAAGGGTGGCAGAACAGCAAAGTTGACCATCTGAATGATCTCCTATGGCAAAGCCAGGGCTATGAAAGGAGCAAACTGGACCTGGAAGAAGGAGATGGTCATACTTAAGTGGACAATCCTGAGAATCTTCAATCTTCAGTTTTCCTCTAACTTTCTGCACCAACATTAGCAGCCTTCTTTCCCTTGTTAGAGATGAGTGGCCTCCCCTAGCTGAAGACTGCAAAGACCTCACCTTAGCCAGGTGCATTGCGTGATGATGTTCATCTTCCTTAAGATCTGGCCCCTCTTCTCCCCACTGCCTCCAGGCCAACAACCAGGGTTGGGTTTCAGCACAGCATGAGCTAAAATAAAATCCCTGTGATGGGAAGAAATAACTTACACACTAAAAGAATTACAGAATCAGACAGATACATCAGAAGAAATAGGAGATAAAAGAAGCATGGGAGTATCAGAAGAAGAATCATGGGAGTATCAGATTGGAGTAGGTGGTGGAATATAAATCTATATAAGGGAAAATTTATTAAGGTGAGGGTAGTCACATGTGACTCAGGATCTTATGTTCTGGCAAAGGTGCCTGGAGCTCTTCATAGAACTCCTTTGGGATAGCTCCCTAAAACTTGGACAAAGATAATGGCATAGAGTAAATGATATAAAGATGCCAGAAGTCCTTTGAAAAACTGTTGAGGAAGAAGTTAGAGGCCCAGATAAGTGGGATTCACACTAGTGACATGGACACTTGCATCTTTAAGAAGCTCAATGGTGGTTGTCCTCTATAGCTTAGGGTTGACAGTGGGAGACACTGCCATTGAACTGAACTCCCTAGGAGATACTCTAAAGGGATGATGGGATTATGGAATGTTAGAGGCCAGGTGACAGCATTTAACTCTTAAATGCAAGATGAACAGAAAGATTCATCCTATGGATATCAGGCAGACTTTCTCCTTTGTGATTCCAAATGCTGACCATAACAGTGTGGGTGTGGTAGCAAGAAGAAAGGTTATGCATAGCTCAATAACATGGGCTCCCCTCTCTTCAATGTTCATCTAGCTATTGCTATTGCTGAGTGCCTCATCTATCAGAATTCAATGCTAAGCCCTAAATATGGCAGCATTTCTTCAAGAGACTAGCCCACAGTTAGAGGCCAGGTTGATTACATTGGAGCCCATCCACCCTAGGTGAATTAGTGATTCTTCTTTATTTAAATTGACACCTACTCCAGATATGGATTTGCCTTTCCTCCATCATCATTGAAGGTTTACAGACTATCTAATCTATCCACACAGTATTCAGCATGTTATTACCTCAGACCACAAGATCAATCTTATGGCAAAGGAGATGTGACAATTAGCTCATGACAATGCGATTCCCTGGATTCACCATATACCTCATTGCTCAGAAGAAGCTAGTCTGATATCAAGTTGGGATGGCCTATTAAAGTTCTGCTAGAGTGCCTTGCTCATGTATGGCAGCTTGAGTCAGGGTGTTGTCTTCCAGTATACAGTATTTGTATTGAACCAATGACTGATATTTGATGCCAGATCTCCAGGAACCAGGAAGTGGATATAGGATTATCCACTCTCACCCTCACTCTCAATGACTTCACAAAAGTAATTTAAAAGTCCATTCAACATATGAAAAGAATGCTGAATCTCATAAGTAATCAAAGACTTGCAAGTTAAGACTTCAATGAAATCCTCCTTTTTATATCCATTATATTGGCAAACATTTTAAAAGTAGTTAATACTAAGTATTAAAGAAAAAAAAATGTATCAACAGGAACTCCTGCATTGCTGGTGAGAATGTGTGTTGATGCAGTCACTTAATGAAAACATTTAATCATTATATTGTAAACTTGGATAGTCACATACCCTTTGACAGCAATTCCACATTAATTATATACTTCAGGAAAGCTCTTGCCTGTGAACACCAGGAGACATGCACCTAGAGTTTAACCAGCTGTATCCATAGTAATTCTGAAGGGGAAAAATATCCCCACAGGTTTATCAGGAAGAGAATGGGCAAATTGTATTGTATTTGTATACTGAAATAATATACAACAATAAAAATGGACAGATTAAAACTATACTAGGGGGGCTTCCCTGGTGGCACAGTGGTTGAGAGTCTGCCTGCTGATGCAGGGGACATGGGTTCATGCCCGGGTCTGGGAAGATCCCACGTGCCGCGGAGCGGCTGGGCCTGTGAGCCATGGCCGCTGAGCCTGCACGTCTGGAGCCTGTGCTCCACAACGGGAGAGGCCACAATAGTGAGAGGCCCGCGTACCACAAAAAAAAAAAAAAAAAAAAAAATACTAGGCAACATGTATGTATCTCACAAACATGATATTGAGTAAAAGAAATAAGATGTAATGGAATACAACCAAATATTCCATTTATATAAAATTCATAAAATAGGCAAAACTAAGTTATATAGTGTTTAAGGAAACATACATGTAGTAAGGATAGTGGATACTCTAGAGGAAAGGTAGTGAATTGGGAGGCATTCAGGGGGGTTCTCTAGGGTGCTGGCAATGTCCTATTCCTTGGCATTGGTAGCAGTTTCATTGTATGTGTTTTACATATTCCTCTGTATGTAGGTTATAGCTCATTAAACGAGTTTTTAAAAATTTGTTTGGAATATAAGAGGCCATGCAACTAAGCTTATGATAGGTTAGTTGATGTTGGTAGACTCCGCCAGCAGAAATACTGTAATTGAGTAATGGTGGACAAAATTTTCTTTATACGGAATCATTTGTTCCCTTATCTAAAGTGTAAGTTCTTTAGAATACTTCCCAAAGAGTTGTCATGTTTCGAAGATTGCAGAGGAAACCTGAAGAGAGAAGAGGTGAAATTGGAAAAGGTTTTATAAGACAGAGAGAGAGCACTTTTAATGTATTTTCAGCAAGATTTGTAACTCAAACTACATAAGTTACCTGTATTCTTAGTGAGTGTATACGACAAATGCAATCTAGTTATAAGGAATGAAGAAATTGTGACATGATAGACAATTCCAAATAAGTTAAAGTGTTATGTTATATTCAGAATATAAGTTCTTTATTTTAATATATAGACTAAAGGAAACTATTTTATTAATACTATGTCAATTTCACACCTCTAAGTAAATATTTATATTTTATAACATTAAATATCTATTCAAAGTATATTGGTTTCATGGAAGACAAAATTATGAACCTGTATATTGGATTAGCTCAGCCTGATAATGTTTCCCTATTTTTATTCATTCCTCCAATATAAGAGAATAAGCTCATCTATACTGGCTTAGGTTCAGTTTGATTTACCTGCTCTAATAACTGTATCTTCAAGCATAAAAATTCAATTATGCTTAAATCTTAAAATGTAAAACTAGTATGTCCAGATAAGCCTTTCTTCCTCAGCTTTTCTTATTTAGAATCATAGAGCATTATCTTTGGACAGAGTGATACTAAAACATAATTTAATTGCATGTTATTGAAAAGATGTGTATTATAACTTTTTTATCATATTGTCTTTGCTTTAAATAATTGATGACCTTAAGACTTAGATGAAAAACTCTTCACTATTTACTTTACATTCCAAGAATTCCTCTGTATGTTTAACTGATAGTGCTCAAAGAACTGTACATTGAGAGACAGACAACATTCTCTATGCTAATAATAAATATATTGGCATTTGGATACTGGAAATAAACATATATTTGATTAAAATTTTGAACATGGCAATACTATCTGGTATTTTCTTTGCTTTATCACCTCTGCTTTCCATAGTTCTAGCAAAACTTTATACATTACTGTTATGGGCTATATTGTGTCCCCCCAAATTCATATGTTGAAGCCCTAACCCACAGTACCACAGAAAGTGATTGTATTTGGAGATAGTGCCTTTAAAGAGGTAATTAAGTTAAAATAGGGTCATATGCGTGAACCCTAATCCAATATGATTGGTGTACTTATAAAGGAGATTAGGACACACACAGAGGGATGACCATGTGAGGTCACAGAAAGAAGACTCTCAACTGTAAGGCAAGGAGAGTGGCCTCAGAATGAAACCAACCCTGCTGACACGATGATCTAAGAGTTTTAGCCTCCAGAACTATGAGAAATATATTTTTTATTGTTGAAGGCACTCAGTCTGTGGTATTTTTTTATGGCAGCCCTAGCAAGCTAATACAGTCAGCATATCGTACAACCTCTTTATGCCACAGGGGAAAATAAGGTAAAAAAAGCAATGATTAATATCAAATATTTGTATTATAACATTTTCGTAAGCAGAAAACAGAGGTCCATTGTCTTGATTCTTCACTGAGTTGAGAAAAAAATAATGTAGATAAATCTATATCAGTTATCTTCCACCTGGTGCCATGACCCCTTGGATAAGAGGAACTATCTGAATCTCAGACTCAGCTTATGTGTGTATGAGGACACAGTAATATTTATGGCCAACACATAAAGATTTTCAGGTGCCACCTACTATTATTGGATTTCTGACCCCTCTAAGATCTACTCAATTAATTTATGGGTATATTTAGGATCATGCCTTATCTATATCTAGCAGGAAGCCCATTCACATGTTTCTGCTCTGTTCTTATTGTCCATTTGTCTTGCTCTGCTGTTATTGCCCTCTTGCCCTTTTTGAGAATGTTAACACATGTAGGACCATCCATTTTCTGCTAGTGGCTACCTTGAGTACTTAGGTACTAAAACTGTACTGTGTAAAGATCCAAATAAGAGATGGGATAGATAGCTCTACTGACAATCCTATGTTTCAGTTATGTCAATTAGGCCTCAAAGTCCTACTTTTCCCAAAGTCTCATAAACTTTTTTTATGAGCACAACTACTTCTAATTCATATTCTTCTATGGGAGGATAAAATGATTCCCTACTGGTGAAAGAACCAATACTAGGCAGTCACTTACATCTTAAACATCTTTATGGAAAATATTAAGGATGTTCCTCAAAAACTTCAAAGCAGAATTACCCTATACCTAACAATCCCATTTCTGGGTATATATCCATAAGAATTCAAAGCAGAATCTTAGAGATGTTTCCACACCCATTCTCATTGTATCACTATTCACAATAGCCAAGAGGCAGAGGAAACTCAAATGTCCATCGATAGATGAATGGGTAAAGAAAATGTGGTATATATATATATATATATATATATATATATATATATATATATATACATGTGTGTGTGTATATACATACACACACACACATACAGACACACACATACACAATGGAATATTATTCATTCTTAATAAAGAAGGAAATATTGTCCCATGCTACAGCATGGATAAACCTCAAGAACTTATGCTAAGCTAGTCACAAAAGGACAAATACTGATGATTCCACTCATATGAAGTATCTAAGGTAGTCACAATCTTAGAAACAAAAAGTAGAAAGGTAGTTGCCAAGGTCTAAGGAGCAGAAGCAGGAGGAATTAGTGATTAATGAGTATAGAGTTTCACTGTTGCAAGATAAAAAGTTGTAGAAATCTATTGTACAACAGTGTGAATATACTTAACACTTTTAAACTGTAAACTTAAAAACTGTTAAGATGGTAAATTGAATGTTATGTTTTTTTAACACAGTAAAGAAACAAACAAATAAAAAAAGAGTGATTTACTTCAGATGTGATTTTTAAACTTGGGTAGGAGTGCCCTGTTAAAACAACAATGCATCTCTAAGAATCCCAGGCAGGTGTGAGCAGAGAGAGAAGTTTGTAAATGAAAACAACAAAAAATAACAAAATTGGAATCAAAGAAAGAAACTCAACTAAAGAAGTATGATATCAAAAAGAAATGAAAATACAGATGATTTATACAATAATTACTTGGGGAAGATATACATTTTACAGATGAAGTACCTGAGGCTTAGACAGAGTAAGAAAATTGGCATACAGTAGATATTTTGTAGAGCACATATTAAAATTTGACAAAAGTTGTACATAAAGATTTTTATGACCATAGAGCAAATATATTGTACATTCACATCAACAAATCAGAAAATAACAGCGCAATAAACCTAAGGAAAGCATGAATAATCAATTAATGTAGATTAAAAATCAATATGAAACAGAAAATTATATATACTTGATTAATCCAACAGCTAGATTTTCAAGTGTTAATAAAATAGACAAAATATGGCAAGTAAAATCAAATGAAAACAGCCACAGTATCATAGAAATGAGAAGGAGAATATAGTCATGGAGTGAGGTGGCATTTAAAATATATAAAATAATTCTACATAAAACATTATCTAATACATTTGAAAATACCTATGAAATAGATGATTTTCTAAGAAAAAAATAACAGAAAAGAAATATTCATTCAAAATATAGGAATAGAAGAAATCTTTAACTTAGGGCAATACATGTGAATGTCTTTTAAAATATGAAGATAACCAAAACTCTGTGATTAGATAAATAAAGAAAACTCAACAATAGGTAAAAGAAAACAATTTAAAAGAGAAATGATAGAAAAGGTATAACAGGCAAATGCTAGTAAGAAGAAAGCTGGATGCATCTGTGGAAATTTAAGAAAAAGATTTCAAGGTCCAAAATATCATATGGAATTAAGAATGACATTTTATAATGACAAAGATGCACTTACTCAAGATGATGTAACAGTTACAGATCTCCACACATCAAGCAACATTTTATTGAAAGAGGTAAAGCAAAAACTTTAAGAAAAAATATTTTGGCAATACCAAAATTATATCAGGAAACTTCTCTTAGAACGTGATCAGTCATCTAAGGACAAAAATTGAACATGTACACTATTTTAATAATATAATTAATACTTTTTTATATAAAAATGTATTTTAATTTGTATCTTTTATTTCTTTTTTTTTTTTTAAACATCTTTATTGGGGTATAATTGCTTTGCAATGGTGTGTTAGTTTCTGCTTTATAACAAAGTGAATCAGCTATACATATACATATGTTCCCATATGTCTTCCCTCTTGCATCTCCCTCCCTCCCACTCTCCCCATCCCACTCCTCCAGGCTGTCACAAAGCACCGAGCTAATATCCCTGTGCCTTGCGGCTGCTTCCCCCTAGCTATCTACCTTACTATGTTTGTTAGTGTGTATATGTCCATGACTCTCTCTCGCCCTGTCAAAACTCACCCTTCCCCCTCCCCATATCCTCAAGTCCGTTCTCCAGTAGCTCTGCGTCTTTATTCCTGTCTTACCCCTAGGTTCTTCATGACATTTTTTTCCCTTAAATTCCATATATATGTGTTAGCATACGGTATTTGCCTTTCTATTTCTGACTTACTTCACTCTGTATGACAGACTCTAGGTCTATCCATCTCATTACAAATAGCTCAATTTCATTTCTTTTTAAGGCTGAGTAATATTCCATTGTGTATGTATATTTTATTTCTTGTATTACATCATGTTTGGAGAATATGGCTTGTCAAATTTCTACATTTTGAAAACTATTTTTCAAATATATATGCTCCTTGGATGTCTGACAAAAATGATGTTCTCTGATTATAAAATACTGGGTAGTCTCTGTTTTAAGGTACATTGAATTATACATACATATATGTACATATATGTATATATAAATGTTTACATACATTTATATTCTGCTTGTAATGATCATTGTTTAAATATGGACCACACAAAAACAACTCAATAAATAAAATATATATTTATTTGTAATAATATATTAATATTTGATATGTCAATAATAAATATTTGTAGACCCCAGTTAAACAACTTTGGAGTCAAAGAGGAAATCCACAGAATATTTAAAAATTGACAACAATTAGAAGCCTGTAAGATGTGGCTAAATCCATACTCAGAGGAAAATTATTGGTTATATATTATTTTAATATTAAGTAGTCTAGACTGAAAATTAAATGACAATTTAATGAACAAGTTGCAAAAAGCAACAATGTACGGCAAAATAAAATCTGAAAAGGAGTCAATAAGATTGAAAGCATAAATTTGTGAGTTAGAAAATATTTCGTATCATTGACAAATAAAACTAATAAGTGGTTTTCAGAATAGAGCAATAAAATTAAAAACAACCACCACCACCAAACTTGACCAAGAAAAATGGTAGAGACAATGCAAATATAAATATTAATATGAAAAAGGGGATTGCCTACATATTCAGAAAACATTTAAAATTATGGGACTGGGTATACCTTTATATTTTAGATGACATGAGTAATTTTCCAGAATAAATTACTGAAGATGACTTGTGATGAATTAGAATAGAAAAATTATATCAAAACTCTATACCTCAGTGGCCAATTATGTCATCATGTGGAATTATTCAGTCCCCAGCCCCTTTCTGTGTAAAAAAGATTAGGCATCCCCACCCACACATAGTGCTTGCCAACCTCTGGTGGGAGACAGTATTTGTCCCCACCTCAATGCCTTTGGGCTGAGCTAATGAAATATGAGCAGAGATGATACATATCACATCTGAGCAAAAGATTTAAGAGAACTCATGATTTCACAATCTTTCCTGATTTTCCTTGTAATGAGAGTGGGTATATCGTGCATAGAGCCCCTACCTCAACTGTGTCCTTGAATGAGAAGACACAGGGTAGCCTCCACAGGAGCACAACAGGAAACTATAACTTATTTGGGATGTAAACAAGGAGTATTCAGGGGTAGTTTGTCACCACAACAAAGCTGACAGCATCCCCCTCAAATGGTGCCAAGCCCAAATGCTGTCATACGCAAATTATATCAAACATCCAGCACCATACACTTTCTGGACATTTTGTAGATATTGTTTTTTCTTTTCTCTTTGTATAAAAATTATATTGAGAAAGGTATATTTATTTAATATGCAGATGACTGCAGTTTTCTGTTTCTTATCTAGTTCTAGTTTCATTACATATTAATTAGAGAATGTTGTGTGTGCTATCTGTACTTGTTGCAATTTGTTGATGTCTTCTTTGTGGCCTACTAGCCCTCTATTTGTAATCATGTTTAATAGACATTAAAAAAGACATTTGTAATCATGTTTAATAGACATTAAAAAAGAAGGTATAGCCTCAGCTTTCAAGGTATAAAGCTTTGCATAATTCTATTTACATTTATCTAGTTTATTGTTATTTAGATCCTGCATTTGCTTGTTTTTGACTATGAATTTGTCATGAACTGAGGGGATTAAAGTCTAATATTACTATTGTGTTTATATATATTTCTCCTATTTTACATAGTTTTTCCTTAATGGATTTTTTTGTTTTTGTAACTCCCCCCTCCCCCCGCCACACTGTGCTGAGGCTTGCAGGATCTTACTTCCTGGACCTGAGATTGAACCTGGGCCCACAGCAGTGAAAGCACCGAATCCTAACCACTGCACTGGACTGCCAGGGAATTCCCATCGTTATGGAATTTTTTTTTTTTTTTTTGCGGTACGCAGACCTCTCACTGTTGTGGCCTCTCCTGTTGTGGAACACAGGCTCTGGACACGCAGGCTCAGCAGCCATGGCTAACGGGCCCAGCGGCTCCGCAGCATGTGGGATCTTCCTGGACCAGGGCATGAACCTGCGTCCCCTGCATCGGCAGGCGGACTCTCAACTGCGCCACCAGGGAAGCCCATTATGGATTTTTTATGCTTTTTAACTGCTGCATTAAAATTCTTGACAGATATTCACTGTAGATTTTGTCCTTTATTAGTATAAGGTGTTTTTCTGTTATGGGCTGAATGGTGCCTTCCAAATTCATACACTGAAGCCCTGTATTTGGAGATAGGGCCTTTAAAGAGGTGATTAAGGTTAAATGAAGCTATAAGGGTAGGGCCCTAATCTGATTAGGACTGGAAGAGGAAGAGTCACCAGGGTTGCATGAACACAGAGAAAAGGCCATTTGAGTGAGTTTGTCATAGTTCACATTGTCAGTGGGAAACTCACCCAACACAGGTTTGTAAAATTACATCAATGGCGACAAGGAAGTTGGAAAAACTGATTGGAAATGTTGAGTCACAATTAGCCTTAGGTGGGAGCAGTTCATCCTATAGATGCTATATCATACATCACTTCATTACAATGTGCATGAAAATCACCTGGGGCTCTTGTGGATTCTAACTCAGTACATCTGAGGTGTGGCCTAGGGTTCTGCATTTCTAACAAGTGCCCCTAACATGCTGAAAGCCACTGATCCTCAGACTACACTTTGCATAGCAAGCCCATAGACCTCCTTGACACAGGTTTAAAAATGAAAAAATACAGTTGACTTACTTGATCTAAGTCATGCATGCAGGTGACATTAGAACCTTCCAGCCAAGGTGCGTGACCTAACCAGAAAAGTAATCATTCTTAGAGGAAAAAGACCAAGCTGGCACTGAGTCTCAGAGCATAAGGTAGATGGAGCCTGGGATTGAGGGGTCTGGAAACACATATAGAAATCAAGAGAGGGAAAGAATGGGCAGCAGTCAGAGAAATAGCAACAACATTATTCAACTGAATAAATAATCCATGTTTGAAAAGCAGAGAAGAAGGTAGCCTGGGGTATTTGAAGTCAGGCCTGGGAATGCCAGGCCTAGGTCACTAGACTCACTGGCACAAAAAAGGCAAACTTCAGTCTTAACAACAAGCAACGAAAAGAAGTCAGGGCAGCCAAACCAATACCACCAAGGTGTGCATGGGGTCACATGTCCAGAGGGCAACCAGGTAGATTCTCAGATGTGGGAAGTGAACTTACTTGCTCATTTTCAGCTTCCAGAAGGAATTAAGCAAGGGAAATCAAAGTGTCTTAACCCCAGAGGAAATAGCATGCCCAGAAAGGAATCCAGGAAGGAATGAAGTACGGGAGCTAGAAAACTCAGGAAAGGCTCAGTTCTGCTACCCACATCAAATCTGCTGTAAAATCATGTCATAATGAACCAATGAAAGTCCTGTATTCCGTACTACCTATGTGGGGCAGAATCAACACGTGTAAGTTAAATCTCTCTAGCTGTGAAAATTGGCAAACAATAGGAGGCAAAAGGCATACTGGTAGAGCCTAGAGCCTCAAAGTGAGGTCGCAGATCAGCAATATCAGCATCACCTGGGAACCTGACAGGAAATTTAAATTCTCAGTCTCGTTCCAAACCTACCAATCAGAAACTGGGGGTCGCATTCTGCAGCCTGTGTTCCTACAAGCCCTCCAGGTGATTCTGATGCATGCTCATTGTAGTAGAGTCTATTGAAAGCATGGCAGAAAGACAAGGCCAGATGTGGCAGAGGACAGTCATTATAAGCGGGCTTGATAATAACACTTTTAAAGAGCTAGTGAAGACTAAAGCCTGTTTACAGGGAGAAGAAAACCCAGTAGAGATAATGTAAAGTAATAATTAATAAAACAAACATGCTCAGTGATCAACAAAGTTAGACAATGATATTCTGTGGCAGTTTTATCAAGGTTGAGGAATCATCCAGTCATGTGTAGGACAATAATGTTTTGATGCTGATAATGAGAGACATCATGTGTGCCAAGAGGGGTCAACTCACAATACGTGTTTGAAAATTTTCATGATGTATTTTTAAGACTCACTAAAAAGAAGTGCTATTTGGTGCCCATGCTTGTGAAGAGATCTTCTCAGAGGGAAAAAACAACTTGATGGTCTAATGGGATCTGTTTCACAAAAACATTGAGAAATAATTTTGTTTTAAATATGAACACAAGTGTAAGACACAAAACCCCAGAAAACACGTAAGGGCTTTAATTATAGGCACACCGTGTTTTATTGTGCTTTGCTTTATGGTGCTTCACAGATACTGCGTTTTTTACAAATTGAACGTTTGTGACAACCCTGCATCAAGCAAGTCTATTGGCACCATTTTCCAACAGCATTTGCTTGCTAACTTAGTGTGTGTGTGTCACATTTTGGTAATTCTCACAATATTTCAAGCTTTTTCATTATGATGATATTTGTTATGGTGATCAGTGATTTTTGATGTTGCTATTGCAAAAAGATGGCAACTCACTGAAGGCTCAGATGTTGGTGAGCATTTTTCAGCAATAAAGTAATTTTTAATTAAAAAAAACATAAAGAAGGAAGCAATCTGAAAAAAAAAAAAGAAAAGAAAGGAAGAAAAGGCCATGTGAGGGCAGCAAGAAGGCAGACATCTGCAGGCCATGGAGAGATGCCTCAGAAGAAAGCAAAACTGCCAAAACCTTGATTTTGGACTTCTAGCCTACAGAACTGTAAGAAAATAACTTTCTGTTGTTTAAGCCACCCAGGCTACGGTATTTTGTTATGGCGGCCCTAGGAAACTAATACATCTTCTTTGTCTCATGTAATGATTTCTTGTCAGGAATTCAAGTTTTTCTCAGTGTTCAGCCCCTACTTTTAATTGGTTGATTTGTCTGTCTGTATTTGCCTATCCTTAACTTCCAACTATTCTGAGTCACTTCGTTTTACACGTATTCTTGTCTACGGATTATAAGAATCTTGTTCTTTTAATAGGTGAGTTTATTCTATTAATATATAAAAATATTATAGATGTGTGGTCTTTTTATCTTGTGCTATGATTTCTGTTGTTAATGAACTTTTTTCTTATTTGTTCTCTGTTTCACTGCTGTAATTCTGCTGCTGCTGTAAACCTTTATTCTAATAACATAGGTAGCTTATGTTATATTTTGAAATCTTTGAGAGGTTACCTATTTACTGATAGCCCATTATGAAATGTGCACATAAACTTCCTTCACCTACTGACTTTTTTTTATTGAAGTATAGTTGATTTACAAAGTTGTGTTAGTTTCAGGTATACAGAAAAGTAATCCAGTTATGTGTGTGTGTGTGTGTGTGTGTGTGTGTCTGTGTGTATTCTTTTACAGATTCTTTTCCATTATAGGTTATTACAAGGTATTCAATATAGCTCCCTGTGCTATACAATAGGTCCTTGCTGTTTACCTATTTTATATACGGTAGTGTGTATATGTTAATCCCAGACTCCCAAATTATCACTCCCCTACCTTTTCCTCTTTGGTAATCATAAGTTTATTTTCTATGTCTGTGAGTCTGTTTCTGTTTTGTAAATAAGTTCATTTATATCATTTTTTGGATTCCACATATAAGTGGTATCATACGATATTTGTCTTTGTTGGATTTAGTTCAATTAATATGATAATCTCTACATCCATCCATGTTCCTGCAACTGGGATTACTTCATTCTTTCTTTCTGGTTGAGTAATACTCCATTGTATATATATACCTCATCTGCCTTATCTTTTCATCTGTCGATGGGCATTTAGGCTGCTTCCATGTCTTGGCTACTGTAA
Source organism: Phocoena phocoena (assembly GCF_963924675.1). NCBI lineage: Eukaryota > Metazoa > Chordata > Mammalia > Artiodactyla > Phocoenidae > Phocoena > Phocoena phocoena. The sequence goes on along the minus strand of NC_089240.1, from coordinate 77,652,627 downwards.
ATAGTGCTGCTATGAACATGGGGTGCATGTATCATTTTGAATTAGAGTTTTCTCCAGATATAAGCCCAGGACTGGGATTGCTGGATCATACAGTAGCTCTATTTTTAGTTTTTTAAGGAACCTCCATACTGTTCTCTATAGTGGCTGTACCAATTTATATTCCCACCAACAGTGTAGGAGGGTTCCCTTTTCTCCACACCTTCTCCAGCATTTATTGTTTGTACATGTTTTTATGATGACCATTCTGACCCGTATGAGGTGACACCTCATTGTGGTTTTGATTTGCATTTCTTTATAATTAGCAGCGTTGAGCATCTTTTCATGTGCCTGTTGGCTGTCTGTAAGGACAAGTTCTCTTTATTCTGTTTTTTATAACAATTTTATTATTTGTTCTTGTGTATTCTCTTCTCAATTCAAATGAATTATTCTAGAAAAAGTTTGTTAAATCCTATTAAAATATTTTTATAGATTAATTTTCATGAAAGTTGACATGTTTATCACATTGAGTTTTCCCATCTGATAGCATAGGTTCTTTTTATTTCCTTTGCATTTTAGGTGTATTTTATGCTCTCGATAAAATTTAAAAAGTGTCTTCATAAAGGTCACGTACATGCCTTCTGAGGTTTATTCTTAGGTAGTTTTACGGTTTTCATCACAATTTTGCACAGATTTTTATTTTCCATTCTGTTTTTCAATTGACTAGTGCCAGTGTATAGACATGATATTAATTTCTGCATGTTGATCTTAAATTTGCAGCCTCTTACTAAGTTTTATTAGGTGGGATAGTTTTTCAGGTGAATTTCTTAAATTTTCTAAGTAGATGATCATATCATATGTAAATAATGACATTGCTTCTCTTTCTAATATTTTTACTTAAAAAAAGTCTTATTAGATTCACTTGGACAAGAACTACAATTTCAAGTAGGCAAAGTTATAGTGGTAATTCTTGTTTTACTTTTAACTTCAGTAAAATTGCATCCAAGGATTCATTATCAAATGAAATAATTCATGTAGTATTTAAAACAGTGCCCAGCACTTAATAAATATTCAGTAAATAATGTTCACTGAATCCTGTACTCAGACTGAAGTTACCATCCTCTACCTGGGTGGGGGGCCTTAGTTCATGCACAAGAACTCAAAGATATTGTTATGTATATTTCTTGAGGAGGAACCAGGACCAGGACCAATAGCTGCACTATTGTTTCTTGAATGCTCCTCCCTTATTTCTGCATCCCCTCCCTTCCCTGATTAGCAAGTGCTCTTTGACTTAATCTGCTCTTTGGAACTCAGGGAAGGTCAAGAGGGCTGAATGAAGTCTATTTCCTACAAACAAGAAACTGGGGACATGAAAAGACTTTGTAGCCAAGAGGGCCCCACAGGGTCCTGCTTCATTTCATTAGCTCTTAATCATGTATTTTATATTATTAAGGGATTTTTTATAGATTACTGGGTTAGTTTATTCATTTTTATTCTTTACTGTTTTCTAATTAAGGAAATTTAGGGCCTGAATTTTACGCTAGCTCTTACTATAACCCATTTCTTCAAATTTTAATATGGAGTGTTCTTAATGCTTATCATTTCCAGATAGTGTATAATCTCAATTATAAATTTTTAATCCAAGGGTTACTTAGATTAGTGTCTAAGATCCCATCTCCCAATTGTTCTACCTCACTGGCCATTCCTTCCTTGACTTCTTTATTGGTTCCTCCTCATCTCCCAGACCTGTAAATATCTATTTTCTATCTATACTCCTATTTAGTTGCATGGTTTAAAATGCCATCTATGCATTGACAGGTCTCAAATAAGTACCTCCAACCAGGCCCTTACTCCTGAATTCAAGGCTGTATGTCCAGCTATAAGAATCTCTTCTTGACATTTTCACTTGGATGTCTAATGAAATCTCAAACTTTAACATGACCCAAACAACTTCTGGTATTCTCCACATTCACCAAGTCAAGGCTTCTCCTAAAATCTTCCTCATTTCAGTGAATCTCAAGTTCCTCCCTGTAAATTCTTCCTTCTAAAAACTGAATCAATCTTGATTCCTCTCTTTTTTCTCACACTGCTCACCCAATCAATTGAGAAATGGTTCTGCTTTAAAAATATATCCACAATCTCATCAGTTCTCATCACTTCCATTGCACACCCTGGTCTAAGTCATCATCACCTCTTGCCTGGATCATTCTAATACCCTTATAACAGCTCTCCCTACTTCTCACTTGCAGAATATAACAGTCTCAATACAACAGTCAAAATAATCCTTCAAAAACGTAAGTCAAATCATGTTACTCATCTATTCAAATCCTTCCAATGACTTATCTCACATAGAATAAAATTCGAAGTCCTTAAAATCTAAAAATTTCTTCCCTACATGAATCTGATGCCCTCTCCCTACTACCTCTCTGACCTCATCCACTACTCTCTGTCAGAATCACTCTGTTCCAGCCTTTCTGGCCTCCTCAATTTTTTTTGAGCAAAGCTGACACATTCCTACTTCAGGGCATTTGCTCTAGCTTTTCCTTCTTCCTGAAATGTTCTTTTTTCCCTGATAGCCACATGGCCCTCTCCCTTACCTTCAAGTTATCTCTGGTAAGCCTTCTCTCCCCACTCTATTTAAAATTGTACACTCATTTCTCCCCACACACACCCACTGCTGTTACCTCCTGCTCTTCCCTGATTTACCTTTCTCTATAAAACATAATTATTTAACATAATATATATTTTACTTATTTAAATTTGTATTGTCTCCCTTATTCAACTGAGTATAAGCTCATGGAAGGTTTACCTTTTTGCCTGTTTTGTTTACTGCTGTTTTCCTAATGCCTAGAACACTGCCTGGTATATGTTAGGTGTTCAGTAAATATTTATGGAATAAATGAAAGAATATTAATATTTTTCAATTTCTATGTAGGTAATTGGAGATGGGTCTGTGTATTTGTTGTTGATTTTTACTTTTATTGTATTTTGCTCTTGAATTTATTCAATTTTCTTTTGGCTATTTATTTATTTATTCTCCACACATCCTTATTCTACCACTTTTCTTTTTTTGTGATTCGGTTTTAAATATTTATATATAAAATTTCAGATTCTTTTTCATCATAGGTAATTACAAGATATTGAAAAAAGTTCCTTTTGCTATAGAATAAATCCTTGTTTATCTATTTTATGTATAGTGGTATGTATCTGTTAATCCCAAAACTCCTAATTTTGCTTTGGCCTTTTGTATTCAAATTTTTCTTTGTGAAATTTAAAACTGAATCCTGTATTTAAATAATTTCATGCAAACATGTAAAACAATTTTTTTATTATTTTTATCTGATACATGATAAATATATAATGATAACCTTTATCTGAAGAATCAGATGGTTATTCAAACCAATAGCATATCTTATTTTTAGAACTTTTCTCTGTCATTATCCTATTCTTCTATACACAAGAACACTGATCAACCATATGTTAAAGCATTCATTTCTATCTTTCATCTCTGTTGCCTTCCTTCTTACCACCTTAATTTTTATTTTTTTTTTCATTTCTATTTTTTTTTTATTTTATACAATCTGGGGATATTACCAAATAATTAAAAATGGCACAAAAACACCACCAGGATGAAGAAATGAGAATTTTAGATGGTTTATTCAATAAAAACTGAAATCTTTTCTTTTTTATTCCCTCCTGAATGCTAGATGATCAATTTATGCTTATGCTTATGCTTATGTGCTGTGTCCTTCGTTTTCTATAGTTATGTTTCTGTGCTTGCTTCCTCAAAGTAAATTCAAATTTTACTGTGGCATTTTTTTTCTCATTAATTTTTTTTTTTTTTGGTCCTTCAGCTAGGACCACTCCATTATTTTATTTTTTAAAACAATGTATTTATTTATTTATTTTTGGCTGCATTGGGTCTTCATTGCTGTGCACGGGCTTTCTCTAGTTGTGGCAAGTGGGGGCTACTCTTTGTTGTGGTGTGCGGGCTTCTCATTGTGGTGGCTTCTCTTTGTCATGGAGCACAGGCTCTAGGCACACAGACTTCAGTAGTTGTGGCTCATGGGCTCTAGAATGCTGGCTCAGTAGTTGTGGCACATGGGCTTAGTTGCTCCGTGGCATGTGGGATCTACCCGGACCAAGGATCGAACTCATGTCCCCTGCCTTAGCAGGCGGATTCTTAACCACTGTGCCACCAGAGAAGTCCCACCACTCCATTATTTTAGTCCATTTTTATTTTCTTCTTTCATTGTTTATGTATTTGAAATCCATGTTTCATTTATTTATTTATTTTTGGCTGTGTTGGGTCTTTGTTCCTGTGCGTGGGCTTCCTCTAGTTACGGTGAGCAGGGGCCACTCTTCATCACAGTGCACAGGCCTCTCACTGTCACGGCCTCTCTTGCTGTGTAGCACAAGCTCTAGACATGCAGACTCAGTAGTTGTGGCTCACAGGCCTAGTTGCTCCACGGCATGTGGGATCTTCCCAGACCAGGGCTTGAACCCGTGTCCCCTGCATTGGCAGGCAGATTCTCAACCACTATGCCACCAGGGAAGCCCCAAATCCATGTTTCTTTACTTTGAAAGTTCAATTATTGTCTAAATTTGCCTCTAGTTCCTCATATAAATTTTCTTCCAAAGTTTGCTCTTCATCCAAGTTTGCATGTTGTTTACTTTTCCTTCTTTTTTGTTGCAGAAATTTTTATTGATCCTATTTTTTCACTCATCTTTGAGTGGAACATTTCTACCTACCTATGCCCCCAATGAGTTTTGCTGATTTCTGTTTGATCTCCTTCCTGTTTATCTACAGACAATTTAAATATTTAAACTGCAGAGCTGAGTTGATGGCTTACATAATCTGTTTAGTCATTCTATTGTCTGGAGTAGAAGGGATTAGTAGCTGACGAGATCTGAGTCTTTTGGCTGTCTGTAATCAGGGAACTCTTTTATGTATTCTTTACAAGCTTATGGAAACTCTGGCATCTGGAGCCAACATTATCACTTTGAGGAATCCATATTTTCCCCACTGGAGTTATCCTTTGTTATTAATTTTGAATCCTCCCTTTTAGGTGAGCTGGCCAACATTTTAAAAAGTTGGATTACATATATTTATCTTGATTTGTGGGCATTTTTTTGATATGGCTACATATTTTCCTCATAAAAACTTGCCTTTGTTTTGCTGCCATTTACCTTCACCATGAAAAGATCTCTGATGAAACTTTTATTTCTCTTATACCCTTTTGTCCTTTCACTTTAGGGATTATCACGTATATATCAAAGCAAGTCTAAATCCTTTTAGGAATATTTGTCATAAAACACCAGAGAAAGGAAAGATGTTTACAGTTTCCCTATAGCACTACATCCATAGCCTTGGAGTGCTATTGCCTTCTGGTTGGAACAGGGACTCTATAGGGGGAATTCTTCATTGTCCCTGTGATCTATCCAGAATTCCAAAATTTTCTCTAAATAGAATGATGTTAATGTGTTTTTTTTCCTTCAGAATTCCTTTCACGTACTTTCTACAAAAGTTCTCCTCTGTTTGGGAATGACAACTCTTTTTAAATTCCCAGAAGCTTAGTATAATTTGGTTTAATCTCTATAACATTTGGCAAGTATTGCTTGCAATTTGTTATTGAGTTGGGAATGATCCCTAATCTCACTGTTAACTATGTTCCTTTTATTTATAACTTATTTTGGTCAGTGTGGTGGCTTAAAAAGATGTCCACAAATTTGATACACTTTCCTTCAAAAGGTGGAGCCTAATTTCCCTTCCCTTGACTGTGAGCTGTACTTTGTCACTCACTTGTAATAAATGGAATTAAGTGGAAGTGGTGGTGTGTAACTTCTGAGACCAGGTAATAAAAGTCACTGTTACTTCCTCCTTTCTCTCTCTCCTGAATGACTCACTCTGGGAAAGAATAACTGATATTTTTTAAAGAACACTGAACCATCTTAATAGAGAGGCCAATATGGCAAGGAACTGAGGCTTCCTGCCAACAGCCAGCATTAACTTGCCAAGATGTGAGTGAGCCATCTTGGAAGTGGGACCTCAAGTCTTGGTCAAGACTTCAGATGACTGAAGGCTGGTTGGCATCTTGATTGCAGGCTCAGCAGAGACATTGAGCCATCACTCATTCACCTAAGCTATTCCTGAATTCCTTACTCACAGAAACTGTAGCTATAGAGTCAAATGACTTGTTACCTGCCACTTTTTTCTTACTACGTCTCTTACTATTAAATCTGCCACTACTACTATATTTAGTATTATAGGCATATGTGTATGTATGTTTGTGGAGGTGCACATAAGCATGCACAAGAATGACAGCTATGATTATTTCCAGGTTGTGAGATTATGTCTTCTTTTCTTCTCTTTGTTCTTCTGCACTTTTTCATATTTTCTACAATTATTCATTTATCAAACTAGTATATCTTGAGCAGCTTTTGTATTTTAGACACTGTTTTAGATGCTGGAAATATAGCAATAACATAAACAGATAATTTGTGGCCCATATTTACTTAAACATATGACTACAATGCATGCTACTTTATATGATGATAAATATTATGGAGAAAAAACATCCAAGAAGGGGAAGAGAAATTGCTGGCAGGAGAGCAATGATTTTGCTATTTTAAATGAGATGGACAAAGATCTCCTTGAGAAGGCAATAATTGAAAATCACCTGAAGGAAATGAGAGAAAGAGCCATGAAGATTTCTTGGGCAAGAGCATTCCAGGCAGAAAGAAAAGCAAGTACAAAGCCCTTGAGATGGATGTATATCTAAAGTGGTTAGTGAATAGTCAGAAGGCCAGTGTGGGTGGAACAAATTGAATCAGGAGCAGAGTAGTAGGAGATGAGATCAGAGAGGTTAATATGCACAAGATCACACTGTACAATCTGGGTCAGTGAATATTTAGTATTTTTGTCATTAAAAAATTACACTATGAAAAAAATTTTAAATGGTTTTAAAATAAATCTCCTAAAACTGTTGAAATAAACATTGCACTGAGAATTATACATGTATTCATCTAGTGAAATGAGAGCACCAAAATTATTTTTAAAAGAACTTTGTCAAGGTTTATAAGTGTGATATCACAAAGCTGAGGAAATGTAAGAAACATTATCAAATTATCTTGGATAAAATTAGTCCATTTTTATTAATATGATTTTCTCATCTACTGGCTATTTTAATACAGATTAAATCCAAGTTAAAAGCTAAGATTAAGCTCCAGCACTCAGACTGGATATTTCATTACATTACCTACCAAAAATGTCTCCATCCAAAAAAATCCTATCTGTAACTCTTTCATTAGAAATTCAATTTTCAAAAGAAAAGTGATAATTTCCACTTTTAAAAACTCTTGCTGAGCCGAGTATATTCCAAATTTCAATTTGAAATAATTTTACCCACAGAGAGAGTGGAGACTGAGAGTCAAAAATTAAAAAGAAACATTTCTACTGAAAAAGTATAAATAAATTCCAAACTGTGAGAATAACACAGATATTATCCTGACAAATTGTAAAAGCACATCAGCTGCCTCAATGACATGATTGTCATTCAATGTGGGTTCAAACATTTCCTAAGACTAATGAAACAATACAGAAGATTTTCCTTTTCCATTAGCTTTCTCTACATTGGTTTACAGGGCAAGAGGAGGAAAATGGGCAATGGTAGGAGGCATTTGGGGATTTCCCATAAAAATATGCACTCTGCCATCAAAAATAAACATTGAAGTACAGTCTGTGGGCTACATTTAAAATAATACTTGATAATAACTATAAATGGAGTATAACCTTTAAAAATTATGAATCACTATTGTACACCTGTAACTTATAAAATATTGTACATCAACTATGTTTCAATAAAAATAAATAAAAATAAAGAATAATACTTGTATTACTCCCTGCTCTGTCTTAAAACTGAAAGAACAGTAGATTAACAAGAAAATATAACCTTTTTTAATGATAGGCTTCAATTCTGCATGCATATAGCTTATAGGTGATGAATAAAATTCCATAACCCTAAAGACTGATGCTTGTCCAAATTCATGGCCTCCAAATTCATCAGGGCCCTCAAAGCTTATTGACAGTCCTTCTTTTTTTTTTTCTGGGTTGTAATGTGAAAGGTTTTTTTTTTTAACATCTTTATTGGAGTATAATTACTTTACAATGGTGTTTTAGTTTCTTATTCACTTTATAACAAAGTGAATAAGCTATACATATACATATATCACCATACCTCCTCCCTCTTGCATCTACCTCCCACCCTCCCTATCTCACCCCTCTAGGTGGTCACAAAGCACCAAGATGATCTCCTTGTGTTACATGGCTGCTTCCCACTAGCTATCTATTTTACATTTGGTAATGTATATATGTCCATGCCACTGTCTTACTTTGTCCCAGCTTACCCTTCTCCCTCCCCATATTCTCAAGTCCATTCTCTACGTCTGCATCTTTATCCCTGTCCTGCCTCTAGGTTCTTAAGATCAATTTTATTTATTTATTTTAGATTCCATATATATGTGTTAGCATACAGTATTTGCTTTTCTCTTTCTGACTTACTTCACTATGTATGACAGATTCTAGGTCCATCCACCTCACTACAAAAAAACTTAATTTCATTTCTTTTTATGGCTGAGTAATATTCCATTGTATATATTTGCCACATCTTCTTTATCCATTCATCTGTCAATGAACACTTAGGTTGCTTCCATGTCCTGGTTATTGTAAATAGAGCTGCAATGAACATTGTGGTCACATGACTCTTTTTGAATTACGGTTTTCTCAGGGTATATGTCCAGTAGTAGGACTGCTGGGACTTATGGTAGTTTGATTTTTAGTTTTTTAAGGAACCTCTATACTGTTCTTCATAGTGACTATATCAATTTACATTCCCACCAATGGTACAAAAAGGTTCCCTTTTCTCCACACCCTCTCCAGCATTTATTGTTTGTGGATTTTTGATAATGGCCATTCTGAATGGTGTGAGGTGATACCTCATTGTAGTTTTGATTTGCATTTCTCTAATGATTAGTGATGTTGAGCATCCTTTCATGTGTTTGTTGGCAATCTGTATATCTTCTTTGGAGAACTCTCTATTTAGGTCTTCTGCCCATTTTTGGATTGGGTTGTTTGTTTTTCTGATATTGAGTTGCATGAGCTGTTTGTAAATTTGGGAGATTAATCCTTTGTCAGTTGATTCACTTGCAAATATTTTCTCCCATTCTGAGTGTTGTCTTTTCATCTTGTTTATGGTTTCCTTTGCTGTGCAAATGCTTTTAAGTTTCCTTAGGTCCCATTTGTTTATTTTTGGTTTTATTTCCATTTCTCTAGGAGGTGGGTCAAAAAAGATTCTACTGTGACTTATGTCATAGAGTGTTCTTCCTATGTCTTCCTCTAAGAATTTTATAGTGCTGGCCTTACATTTAGGTCTTTAATCCATTTGGAGTTTATTTTCATGTATGATGTTAGGGAGGGTTCTAATTTCATTCTTTTACATTTAGCTGTCCAGTTTTCCCAGCACCAGTTATTGACCAGGCTGTCTGTTCTCCATTGTATATTCTTGCCTCCTTTATCAAAAATAACCATATGTGAGTTGGTTTATCTCTGGGCTCTCTATCCTGCTCCATTGATCGATATTTCTGCTTTTGTGCCAGTACCATACTCTCTTGATTACTGTAGCTCTGTGGTATAGTGTGAAATCCAGGACCCTGATTCCTCCAGCTCTGTTTTTCTTTCTCAAGATTGCTTTGGCTATTCAGGGTGTTTTCTGTTTCTGTACGAATTGTGAAATTTTTTGTTCTAGTTCTGTGAAAAATGCCATTGGTAGTTTGATAGGGATTGCATTGAATCTGTAGATTGCTTTGGGTAGTATAGTCATTTTCACAATGTTTACTCTTCCAATCCAAGAACATGGTATATCTCTCCATCTGTTTAAATCATCTTTAATTTCTTTCTTTAGTGTCTTATAATTTTCTGCATACAGGTCTTTTGTCTCCTTTGGTAGGTTTATTCCTAGGTATTTTATTCTTTTTGTTGCAATGGTAAATGGGAGTGTTTCCTTGATTTCTCTTTCAGATTTTTCATCATTAGTGTATAGGAATACAGGGAATTTCTGTGCAGAAATGTATCCTGCTACTTTCCCCAATTCATTGATTACCTCTAGTCATTTTCTGGTACTATCTTCAGGATTCTCTATGTATAGTGTCGTGTCATCTGCAAACAGTGACAGTTTTACTTCCTCTTTTCCAATTTGGATTCATTTTATATCTTTTTCTTCTCTGATTGCTGTGGCTAAAACTTCCAAAACTATGTTCAATAATAGTGGTGGGAGTGGGCAACCTTGTCTTCTTCCTGATCTTAGAATAAATGGTTTCAGGTTTTCACTATTGAGAATGATGTTGGCTGTGGGTTTGTCATATATTGCCTTTGTTATGTTGAAGTAAGTTCCCTCTATGCCTACGTTCTGGATGGTTTTTATCATATATGGGTGTTGAATTTTTTTGAAAGCTTTTTCTGAATCTATTGAGATAATCATATAGTTTTTATTCTTCAATTCGTTAATATGGTGTATCACATTGATTTGCATATATTGAAGAATCCTTGCATTCCTGGGATAAACCTCACTTGATCATCGTGTATGATCCTTTTAATGTGCTGTTGGATTCTGTTTGCTAGTATTTTGTTGAGGATTTTTGCATCTAAGTTAATCAGTGATAGTGGCCTGTAGTTTTCTGTTTTGGTGACATCTTTGTCTGGTTTTGTTATCAGGGTGATGTTGGCCTCATAGAATGAGTTTGGGAGTGTTCCTTCCTCTGCTATATTTTGGAAGAGTATGAGAAGTGTAGGTGTTAGCTCTTCTCTAAATGTTTGATAGAATTTGCCTGTGAAGTGATCTGGTCCTGGGCTTTTGTTTGTTGGAAGATTTTTAATCACAGTTTCAATTTCAGTGCTTGTGATTGGTCTGTTTATATTTTCTATTTCTTCCTGGCTCAGTCTCGGAAGGAAGTGCTTTTCTAAGAATGTGTCAATTTCTTCCAGGTAGTCCATTTTATTAACATATTGTTCCTTGTAGTAATCTTTCATGATCCTTTGTATTTCTGCAGTGTCAGTTGTTATTTCTCCTTTTTCATTTCTAATTCTGTTGATTTGAGTCTTTTCCCTTTTTTTCTTGATGAGTCTGGGTAACGCTTTATCAATTTTGTTTTTCTTCTCAATGAACCAGATTTTAGTTTTATTGATCTTTGCTATTTTTTCCTTCATTTCTTTTTCATTTATTCCTGATCTGATCTTTATGATTTCTTTCTGTCTGCTAACTTCAGGGATTTTTTTGTTCTTCTTTCTCTAATTGTTTTAGGTGTAAGTTTAGTTTGTTTATTTGAGAATTTTCTTGTTTCATGAGGTAGGATTTTACTGCTATAAACTTACGTCTGAGAATTGCTTTTGCTGCATCCCATAGGTTTTGGGTCATCTTATTTTCATTGTCATTTGTTTCAAGGTATTTTTTGATTTCTTCAGTGATCTCTTAGTTATTTAGTAGTGTATTGTTTAGCTTCCATGTGTTTGTATTTTTTACAGATTTTTTTCCTGTATTTGATATCCAGTATCATAGCATTGTGATTGGAAAAGATACTTGATACTATTTCAATTTTCTTAAATTTACCAAGGCTTGATTTGTGACCCAAGGTATGATCTATCCTGGAGAATGTTCCATGAGCACTTGAGAAGAGTGTATTCTGTTGTTTTTGAATGGAATGTCCTATAAATATCAATTAAATCCATCTTGTTTAATGTGCCATTTAAAGCTTGTGTTTCCTTATTTATTTTCATTTTGGATGATCTGTCCATTTGGTGTAATAGGGTGTTAAAGTCCCCTTCTATTTTTGTGTTACCGTTGATTTCCCATTTTATGGATCTTAGCATTTGTCTTATGTATTGAGGTGCTCCTATGTTGGGTGCATAAATATTTACAATTGTTATATATTCTTTTTGGATTGATCGCTTGATCATTATGTAGTGTCCTTCTTTGTGTCTTGTAATAGTCTTTATTTTATAGTCTATTTTGTCTGGTATGAGAACTGCTATTCCCACTTTTTTCTTCATTTCCATTTGCATGGAATATCTTTTTCCATCCCCTCACTTTCAGTCTTTATATGTCCCTAGGTCTGAAGTGGGTCTCTCATAGATAGCATATATACGGGTCATTTTGTGTGTGTGTCCATTTGGCCAATCTATGTCTTTTGTTTGGAACATTTAATCCAATTTCATTTAAGGTCATTATTTATATGTAGGTTCTATTACTGTTTTCTTAATTGTTTGGGTTTTTTTATTGTAGGTCTTTTCATTCTCTTGTGTTTCCTAACTAGAGAATTTCCTTTAGCATTTGTTTTAAAGCTGGTTTGGTAGTGTTGAATTCTGTTAACTTTTGCTTGTCTTTAAATATTTTAATTTTTATATTGAATCTAAGTGAGATCCTTGCTGGGTAGAGTAATCTTACTTTTAGGTTTTTCTCTTTCATCATTATAAATATGTCCTGCCCCTCCCTCTGGCTTGCAGAGTTTCTGCAGAAAGCTCAGCTGTTAGTCCTCTGGGGAGTCCCTTGTATGTTTTGTTGCTTTTCACTTGCTGCTTTTAATATTTTTTTGATGTATTTAATTTTTATAATTTGATTAATATGTGTCTTGGCATGTTTCTCCTTGGATTTATCCTGCATGGGTCTCTCTTCACTTCCTGGACTTGATTGACTATTTCCTTTCCCTTATTAGGGAAGTTTTCAAGTAAAATCTCTTGAAATATTTTCTCAGACCCTTTTTTTTTTCTCTTCTTCTTCTGGGACCCCTATGATTCAAATGTTGGTGCGTTTAATGTTCTTCCCGAGGTCTCTGAAACTGTCCTCAATTCTTTTCATTCTGTTTTCTTTATTCTGCTCTGCAGTAGTTATTTCAACCATTTTATCTTCCAGGTCACTAATCTGTTCTTCTGCCTCAGTTATTCTGCTGTTGATTCCTTCTAGAGAATATTTAATCTCATTTATTGTGTTGTTCATCATTGTTTGTTTGCTCTTTCATTCTTCTAGATCCTTGCTAAACTTTTCTTGTATTTTCTTCATTCTATTTCCAAGATTTTTGATCATCTCTATGATCATTGTGCTGAATTCCTTTTCAGGTAGAATACCTATTTTGTCTTCATGTGTTTGTTCTGGTGGGTTTTTACCTTGCTCCTTCATCTGCTGTGTATTTCTCTGTCTTCTCATTTTGCTTAACTTGCTTTTCTGGGGTCTCCTTTTTGCAGGCTGCAGGTTAGTAGTTCCCATTTTTTTGGTGTCTGCTCCCAATGGGTAAGGTTGGTTCAGTGGGTTGTGTAGGCTTCCTGGTGGAGGGGACTTTTTCCTGTGTTCTGGTGCATGAGGCTGGATCATTTCTTTCTGGTGTGTAGTAACCCATCCAGTGGTGTCTTTTGGGGTATCTGTGAAATTATGATTTTAGGCAGCCTCTCTGCTAATGGGTGGTGCTGTGTTCCTGTCTTTCTAGTTGTTTGGCATAGGGTGTCTAGCACTGTAGCTTGGTGGTCGTTGAGTGGAGCTGGGTCTTAGCCTTGAGATGGAGATCTCTGGGAGAGCTTTCTCCATTTGGTGTTATGTGGTGATGGGAGGTCTCTGGTGGACTAATGTCCAGACCTTGGCTCTCTCACCTCAGAGGCTCAGGCCTGACACCTGGCTGGAGAACCAAGACCCTATCAGCCACATGGCTCAGAAGAAAAGTGAGAAGTAAAAGGAAAGAAAGAAAAAAATGAAATAAAACAAATATTATTAAAATAAAAGAAAATTATTCAAAATATAAAAGTAAAGAAGTAATTAAAAGAAAGAAAGAAGACAGCAACCAAACCAGAAAACTAATCCACCAATGATAACAAGCACTAAAATGTATACAAAAAAGAACAAAAAAAAAAAGGACAGAACCATAGGACAAAGTGTAAAAAGAATGTTATATGGAGAAAAATCACACAAAGAAGCATATACATACACACTGACTAAAGAGAAAAAGGAAAAAAAATTAACAAAATAAAAGGAATAGAGCAACCAAATGAATAATCATATCTACCAATGATAATAAGCCCTAAATTCTAAACTAAGAAAAATATAAAACCAGAAATATATTAGATGCAGAAAGTAAACCCCAAGTCTAAATTTGCTCCCTACGTCCACCACTTCAATTTTGGGATAATTTGTTGTCTATTCAGGTATTCCTTAGATGCAGGGTACATCAAGTTGATTGTGGAGATTTAATCTGCTGCTCCTGAGGCTGCTGGGAGAAATTCCCCTTTCTCTTTGTTCACACGACTTCTGGGGTTCAGCTTTGGATTTGCTCCCCCCAATGTAGATTTCCTGAAGACATCTGTTGCCTGCCTGGACAGGATGGGGTTAAAGTAGCAGCTGATTAGGGGGCTCTGGCTCACTCAGGTCTGGGGAATGGAAGGGTACGGAATGCGGGGCTAGCCTGCCATGGCAGAGGCTGACATGGCGATGCAACAGCCTGAGACACACCATGTATTCTCCCTGGGAAGTTGTCCCTGGATCACAGGACCCTGGCAGTGGCAGGGTGCACAGACTCCCGGGAGGTGTGCTGTGGATAGTGACTTGTGCCTGCACACAAGCTTCTTGGTGGCTGCAGTAGTAGCCTTACCATTTCATGCCCATCTCTGGTGTCTGCACTGATAGCCGCAGCTCACACCCGTCTCTGGAACTTGTTTAGGTGGTGCTCTGAATCCCCTCTCCTTGTGCACCCCATAACAATGGTCTCTCGCCTCTTAGGCAGGTACAGAGTTTTTCCTGGACTCCCTCCTGATTAGCTGTGGTGCACTAGCCCCTTCAGGATGTCTTCACACAGCCAACACCAGTACTCTCCCTCAGATCTGATCTCAGAAGCCCAAGCCTCAGCTCCTATCTCCCACTTGCCCAGGCAGGTTAGCAGACAATCCTCTCAGGCTGGTGAGTGCTGGTCGGCCCTGATCATATGTGCGGGCATCTCTCTGCTTTGACCTCTGCACCACTGTTGTTGCGCTCTCCTCCACAGCTCCAAATCTTCCCCCCTGCTCACTCCCTGTCTCCACCAGTGAGGGGGCTTGCTAGTGTATAGAAACATTTTCTCCTTCACAGCTCCCTCCCAGAGGTACAAGTTCCATCCCTATTCTTTTGTCTCTGTTTTTTTCTTCTTTCTTTTGCCCTACCCAGGTAGGTGGCGAGTTTCTTGGCTTTGGGGAAGCCTGAGGTCTTCTGCCAGAGTTCAGTAGGTGTTCTGTAGGGGTCGTTCCACATGTAGATGTATTTTTGATGTATTTGTGGGGAGGAAGGTGATCTCCATGTCTTATTCCTCCGCCATCTTGAAGGTCCCTCCTTTATATCTGTTTTGAATTCTTCCCAAACACTAACTACAGGACTTCTCCAGGTGGCCTTCCTTAGTCCAGTGCATCTACCTATGCACTGGGCCTCAATTCTTTGGGACCTGATTTATCTTGACATATTAGTTGAGTACCATATTTTGACAGAAAGGACCTTAGAAATCATCTCATCAATCTTTTTAAGATCTAGGACTTGACTTCAAGTTCAGTGCAATGGAACACTATTTAACTACATTCTTTTACAATATTTAAATGGGAGAGATGTACCTAATGTAAGTAGACAATTACCTAATTTGAAAAACAATTTTAATCTTTTTGCATATATTTTCTCATTTGAAATTGATAGCATAAAACTTTACTGAATACTACATCAAGCTTATTTTCAGAATGCATAATTAAAAGTAAAATGTGACTAAATATAAGAATATATATTAAAACACTTTCTCTATGAAGTGAGTTAGAGTAGATATAATTTTATAATAGCTGGTTTATACTTATTAATTTAATGATTTGTTTACATTGTCTTTCTTATTTTTAATAGAACTATATCAAATTAGAATAATTTTAGATATTATGCAATTCAGTTTTGTTCATTAGAGTTTAAGGATTTGGTACCATGTGCTGATACTACATCATCAACATCATTATCATCATCATCATCCCATATTACTTTTCTAAAGCATTCACTATCATGTTCCTCAAAATTTCTCAGTGAAATCAATTGTGTCGAGTGACTATCACCATTTGCTAGATGAGGAAAGTGTGACAACTTTCAGTGACTTGTCTAGGATCATCAAGTTTGTAACAGAGCACATCTTAAACATCAATCTTCTGACTTGAAACCAATGACCTGTGCAAGTCAATACAAATATAAAAAGTGTATATACTGTAAATAAGTAAGATAAAGTACAAAGGAAGTACCTAAAAATGTATTGTGATATAAGTAATAGCAGTCTGACTATTTCAGTAGTCTTTTGGACAAATATTTTTAATTTACAATTTTTCTGTGTCTTATTTATTTAGTTCTTTACATAGCCAGGTACACATACAGAAGGTGTCAGTGACTGTGAACTTATGAAATGAGCCATAGTTGCTCTGATTTTTCAAACATTTTAATAATAACATTATATTAGCTAACACAAACACAGAACTTACTGTACCAGACACTGATCTTTGCACTTTATATAAACTAATGCATTTGATTTTCACTAATTCTATCAGGTAAATACTATTGTTATTCCATTTGAAAATAAGGAAACTAAGGCTCACAGAGTTAAAATAATTTTCCCAAATTCACAAGAGTTACCTAGCCAGTATTCAAACCTGGGCAGTCTGGCTCCAGTATCTGCCGTCTTAAGCACTACAATGCATTATTATCCACAGTTTACAGATAAAGAAGATGAGGTGCAGAGTTTAAGTTGCCCAAGGTCAGTAGCCAGTGTATTAAACTCCAAGAGTCTGGGTCTAGAGTCCAGGATTGTAACAGTTGTACTATACTGGAAAAAAACCTGCCTTTAATTCTTAATTACACAAAGATTTTTTTTTATTTCCTTGGTTAACACCTAGGGGAAAATTTGCCCCCAGGGGATATTTGGCAATATCTGGAGATAATTTTGGTTGTTACAACATGGTGGGGGGTGGGAACGACACAGAGACGGGGTGGGGTTTGGGGGAAGAGGTGCTACTGACAACCAGCAGGTGGAGGCCAGGAATGCTACTAAATATTCTACAATCTAAACTACAGCCCCCCCACAACAAAGAATTATCCAGCCCCAAATGTGAATAGTACAAAGTTTGAGAAACTATGTTTTTACTGCTCTTATCTTTGTTTAGATATATAAACAAGGTTAAGCATATTCCTAGATACCATTTTTGTTTATAACAGAAAATAATTTTGGAATATTCTAATAATATCAAATAAAGCAGTAGCACAATTAAAAAGTCTAGAATAACTTTAAGTTTTAAAAACTGTCTCCTCAATTTATATTTAAGTATTTATTCAAAAAATTATATTTTTAGAATTCTAACTTGGTGATAGCAATATTATCATCTAGGCAAACTTTCAATTATGGGGAGGCGGGAATATGTTAACACTTCCCCATGAGTTTAAACCTTACAACATAACCGTCCTAGAAGATGAGAACTAGTTTTGTTTTGTTTTGTTCTCTTGTAAGTTTCCAGTCACTCATATAATCAGGTTCCGATGCTTTCCTTTATATGGAAAAAGTGGTGGAAAGGCAAACTAGTCAAGCCAATAATTGAGAATCAATGAGAGGATTAAAGTGAGATTCTCTTTCTTGCACAAATCCAGATGGTAAATTATTACATCCTGAGCTTAAAAAGCAAAATTTGAGTTGATTTATTTTAGCATCATTTTTGGGTAAACTACATTTTAATTATCAAGTTGCTTGGTTGTTGGTCAATATTTCAGGATTAGTATTTTTTATGGTACAAGTCACATACACCCAGGAACTCAATATACATTACTGGGTGATGGTGAAGGGGATGGCAGTGATGAGGATGACATCAATGAAATAGCATTAAGAAAATAAATTTGTATATAACAATATTAATTCAAAGTGGATCTTATATTTAAAGCCACGGCAGAAATAAACCCACTTAGAAAACTCAGTAGGTGGCTAATTCACTATGTACATGGTAATTAATTTATAACACACATCATAACCTCAGTAATTTGGAACTATGAACATGCAAATGATGCACCAAATGGTTTGCAGGGTATTTTAAACAAAGGAATTTCTTACTTCAGGGCTTTCATAATTAAGACTTTCTTTTTAAAATACATGGCATTTGGTCAGCAATGGCCTCGAGGGGCTAAACTATTGAACAATAACATAGCCAGCTCTTCTTAGTTATTATAAAACTATTTACAAAATAACTATAAATAAATAATCAAGTAAGCAACTGATAACTAAAATCAGACTAAATTACAAAGAATTATAGTTTAATAAATACTGCCTTGTACGCTTGAGTTCACTATTTCCAGGGAAAGAAAGAAAATTTTACTGAGACATTTGATAGCCATAATTTTATTTTCATTGAGTAGAAAATATGGATTTAAATTTAACTATAGGTGCTCTTGGGCTATTTACTATCAGAATTCTATGTTACCTTGCAACTTTATAACAGAGGGTACTTTATTTTCCCATCTGATCCATCCATAGTAGAAGTTATTTTATGATTCTCAATGAGCTGTCATGAAACAATTCAAGGATGAAGAACAAGTAAGTCTTCTTTCCCTATTTCTCTCTGTCTACCAGCTTTTCTGTACCAAATGATAAGAAATATTTCCAGCTCATCAAGACAAGGACTTTGAAAGAGGTCATAGAAAATAGCTATCAGAGAAGAGAATCCGAATGATATATTTTTCTCGATCATATATATATATATATATATATATATATATACACATACATATATATATATGTGGGGGTGGGGGGGTGAGTGGGTGTGTGCATATGCGTGCATACACTTTAAAGGCACAATGAGAGTGAACTGCCCTCACTTCGACCACATGGAAGGGACAAGTACATGATCATCTCTCCACTTGGAACAGACACCTAGTCTCCTTCCTTCACATAAGTTCAGGAAGAGGAACCCCTCACTGATCTCTTTGGTCATTTCCCTTGCTGCACATGTTTCCCTTGACCTATGGATAACAAAAAAAAAAGGCTTTGATGGACAGAATGTGGATTTATATCTATAACAATTCACTGTTGATAGCACAAAAATACTAAACCTGTTAATAGAAATATAAGACCTGGTTTCACAGGGAAGAGAGCATAGAGGAGACAGTAATGTGGTCAAAACACAAAATAGTGAGTCTGTCAAGAGAAGGAGAACCTAATATCTTTTAGGCTAGTAAATTCTTTACCACACACATGGTCTACGAAATTATTACCAATATGTTAAAACATGTATCTTCTCTTCAATCTCTAATTTTATTCTCATTAGCCATACATTGCAGGAATGCCAGGATAATAATAGGTCCAGCAAAGTTACTTTTCATCCAATTATGGCCTGATAGATTTTCATCCAAACCAACACCCAACATTGGTCGCATCAAAATATTTGTTGTTGGACAGTGATACTCTCCATACAGTAACAATAAAGAACACAAGATAAGTTGGATAGGGGAAGGGAGGCGATTAAATTGTTCAGGACTTGTTTCAGTTTCTGCATCTAGAAGTTCTTTATAATATCAGTAGAATAGATGCCCATGTCATTCAGCAGTTTGTCAAATAAGTTTAAAGGGTTAATAGTCCTTCCCTCGTTTAACAAATATGGTTACACTTACGGACATACCAGTACTCTCAATGTATTTTAACTATGTTGTAGTACACAAACCAGGGAGCAATTTTGATCATTTGTTCGAAATTTATATTCCTCATCTCCTGGCCAAAAAGAATGTAACTCTCCATCTTTCCAAGGCTAAACTTTCTTCCTGTGCCTTCAGGGGTCTCTCCTGTGTAGTTTATTTCCTTCTCCTACTTTTAATCAGATCCTCTCTGCTAAATTCTCTTCATTACTCCACATTGTGCCCAATATTTCTTTTCCTAACAAAACAATACAAAACTCTACCTCCAACCTAAACTCTCAGTTTGACTTAGGGATTATTTACCTGTAAGGAACAGAAATCTACCCAAAAATGTTCAGGGATAAAGGAGATCTGTTGAAAAATTAGTTGTCCTAAAAAATCAAAAAAGAGTACACGTGAACCTTAGGGAAACTGGATACTTGTAAGGCAGCTAGTGTCTCCACAAGTGTGCACATGTACCCACAAGTGTGCACATGTTCACACATGTGCATGCACACACATGAATATATATACATGTGAATGGGGTCATCCTATATGTATTTTCTGTGATTTGATTCTTTTAATCTCATAGTAGTTCATAGAAAAATTTTCAATAAATAGCATAATATCTCATAGCTTAAATGTACCATAATTTAGTAAATAATTTCCTCATTGTTAGACATTTCTCTTATTTTTAATTTTTAATCTATTACAAATATCCCTGTAATAATTTGTACCATATTTTAAGGTACATTTACAAGGTTGTCTGGGAAATATAATCCCATAAGTAAAACTGCTTGATCTAAGGCACATGTAAGGATTTTAGTACATACTGTCAAACTTCTATTTAAAGAGGCTTTATGGGAAAGCAAATATCAAGATGGTGGAGCAGTAGTATGTGGAGCTCACCTTCCCCCAAAGATACATCAAAAATACGTCTACAAGGGGCTTCTTTGGTGGCGCAGTGGTTGAGAGTCCGCCTGCCGATGCAGGGGACATGGTTTGTGCCCCAGTCCAGGAAGATCCCACATGCCATGGAGTGGCTGGGCCCGTGAGCCATGGCCACTGAGCCTGTGCGTCTGGAGCCTGTGCTCCGCAATGGGAGAGGCCACAACAGTGAGAGGCCCGCAAATCGCAAAAAAAAAAAAAAAAAAAATACATCTACAAGTGGAACGACTCTCACAGAACATCTACTGAACACTGGCAGAAGACCTCAGACCTCCAAAAGGGCAAGAAAATCTCCCCATAACTGGGTAGTACAAAAGAAAAAAGAAAAAAAAAAGAGAGAAAAGAATCGGGATGGGACCTGCACCCCTGGGAAGGAGCTCTGAAAGAAGAAAGTTTTCCACATACAGGGAAGTCCCCTCACTGGTGGGGAGATCAGCCAGGACAGAGGGGGAGCTTTGGAGCCTCAGAAGAGAACACAGCAACAGGTTTTCAGAGGCCAAAGCAGAGAGAAACCTGCACAGATGATTGGTGCTGACTGGCACTCTATAGCCTGAGATGCTGGTCTGTTGGGGTGTGTAGGGGCTGGGTGCTGTAGCTCGGGCTTTGAAGGTCAAACCCTGGAGAGAGGACTGAAGTTGATTGCATGAAGACAGACTGAGGGTGCTAGGGTGTGGTGCACCACAACCAAGGGAGTATGGGAAGAAGCCTGGGCCCACCAGAGAGACAAGGCACCATTGTTGGGGGATGAGTGAGGAGAGGGGTGGGCCTACCATATGAGCTTCTTTCAGGTGTCACATGCTCTCATGTGGCAGAACACCACCTACATAAGCTACAGGGGTGAGTGTGAGCCACCACTGCCATCTTGGACTCCAGAGGCGGGCACAGACCACTGCCACTACTGAGGATCCTGTGAGTGGGTGCAGGTTGCTGACCCCACCTTTCCAGGAGCATGTGCGGCCTGCCAGCAAGGGTCCTGCAACAGCACCCACCACTGCCCCAACTTCCCTGGGAGTGCATGTGGCCTTTTGCCACTGCAGAGGATCCCATGACCCTGTGTGAACCACTACCCCTGCCACCCGGGGGTATGCGTGACCTGCTGCCACTACTGAACGTCCTACAACTCAGTGCCAACTGCTGCCCTCACCTTCCTGGGAGTGTGTACACGGTCCATGCACCTGCACACACCCATTATCAAGGGGATAATGGCCATCACACACTGAGGAAAGAGAAAACAAGCATCCAAACCAAATACCGCCCTCACACCAAACCAAATACAACCCTCACACCAAACCAAATACAACCCTCACACCAAAAATATATTAAAATAGCACAAGCTATGCAGGGATGTTCCCACATATAAATAGCCCTCCAAGAGTACAGTAGATATTTGTTTCTCCTAAACTCACAGAGTAAGAGAAATATAAGCAAAATGAAGAAGCAGAGGAATGACTCTCAGTTAAAAGACCAAGAGAATTCCCCTGAAGGAAAAAAACATGAAACAGATCTCTTCAGTCTAACAGACACCAAGTTCAAAAAGAAGGTGATGAAAATACTGAAGGAATTAAGAAAGGCTATCAACAGAAATGCAGATTACTGTAAAAAGGAACTAGAAACTATAAGAAGGAGCCAAGAAAAATTAGAAACTTCATTTGCTGAGATGAAAGCTGAGCACAAGGCAATGAATAGCAGAATGAATAATGCAGAAGAAAGAATAAGTGACACGGAAGATATAATAATGGAAATTACCCAATAAAAAACAGCAGGAAGAAAGCCAAATGAAAAAAAAAAAGAAAGAAAGAAATATGAGAGACCTATGGGATAATATAAAGCAGGCCAATCTATGCATAATAGGGATTCCAGAAGAAGGAGAAAAGGGGATTGAAAATGTATTTGAAGAAACTATGGCTGAAAACTTCCCAAACCTAAAGAAGGAAACAGATATCCAGATACAGGAAGCACAGAGAGTCCCAGACAAGATGAACCCAAACAGACATACGCCAAGACATACTATGATAAAAGTGGCAAAAGTTAAAGATAAAGAGAGGATTCTGAAGGCACCAAGAGAAAAACAAAGAGTTAATTACAAGGGAACCCGCATGAGGCTATTAGCTGATTTCTCTACGGAAACACTGCAGGCCAGAAGGGTGTGGCAAAATATATTCAAAGTCTTGAAAGAGAAAAATCTGCAACCTACAGTGCTCTATCCAGCAAGATTATCATTTAGAATAGGAGGAGAAATAATTTCTCAGACAAGCAAAAACTAAAAGAATACGGCAATACTAAACCTATCCTAAAAGAAATATTAAAAGGTCATCTCTAAATAGAAAAGAAGCAAGAAGATACAAGAAGGAGGAAATCACAACTGATAAGTAAATCACTTAAACTAGCCAGTATACAGATCAAAAAGAAAAGAAAAATACTATTTGTGAAAGCAATGATATACACAAGGAACAGCAAAATGATAAACATGAGAATGTAAAAAGGGACATCAAAATCATAAAATGTGGGGAAGGAGAGTAAGACAATGCAGATTATTTTTCTTTTCCTTTTTTAGAATGTCTTAGAGCCTATATAACTATCAGTCTAAAGCAAGCAGATATAGGAAGGGGTTAACATACTTGAGAAACAGGGCAATGCCAAATCAAAAGCATAGAATAGAGTCACAAAAACCAAAAAGAACACAAGCATAAAATAAAAGGAAATAATCAAACCACAAAAAAGAAAAAGAAAGGAACAAAGAAGAAACAAAGAATCAACTGGAAAACAAGGTTTGAAATGGCAATAAATACATATGTATCAATAATTACCTTAAATGTCAATGGACTGAATGCTCCAATCAAAAGACATAGAATGGGCTTCCCTGGTGGTGCTGTGGTTGAGAGTCCGTCTGCCGATGCAGGGGACACGGGTTCGTGCCCCAGTCTGGGAAGATCCCACATGCCATGGAGAGGTTGGGCCATGAGCCATGGCCGCTGAGCCTGCGCGTCCGGAGCCTGTGCTCTGCAATGGGACAGGCCACAACAGTGAGAGGCCCGCGTACCGCAAAAAAAAAAAAAAAAGAAAAAAAAAGACATAGAATGGCAGATTGGTTAAAAAAACAAGAACCTACAATATACTGCCGAAAAGAGACTGACCTTAGGGCAAAGGACACACATAGATTGAAAGTGAGGAGATGGAGAAAGATATTTCAGGCAAACGGAAATGACAAGAAAGCAGGAGTTGCAATACTCATATCAGACAAAATAGACTTTAAAGACTATAAAGAAAGATAAAGAAGGACAGTATATAATGATAAAAGGATCAATACAAGAAGAGGATATTACACTCATCAACTTATTTGAACCTAACATAGGAGCACCCAAATACATAAAACAAATACTAACAGACATAAAGGGAGAAATCGATGGGAATACAATAATAATAGGAGAATGTAACACCCAACTCACATCAATGGAAAGATCTTCCAGACAGAGAATCAATAAAGCAACAGAAGTCCTAAATGGTACAATAGAACAGCTAGACTTAATTGATATTTTCAGGACATTACATCAAAAAAACAAAACAAAAAACAAAAAAACGAATACATATTCTTTTCAAGTACACACGGAACATTCTCTAGCATTGACCACATACTGGGGCACAAAACTAACCTCAACAAATTTAAGAGTATAGAATTTATTTCAAGCATCTTCTCCAACCACAATGGCATGAAACTAGAAATCAACCACAGGAAAAGAAATGAGAACATAATGACTACATGGAGACTAAACGATATGCTACTTAAAACCAACGGGTCAACGAGGAAATCAAAGGGGAAATTAAAAAATACCTTGAGACAAATGACAATGAAAACACAACCATACAAAAGCAGTTCTTAGAGGGAAGTTCATAGTGATACAGGCTTTCATCAAAAACAAGAAAAATCTCAAGTCAACAACCTAACTGACCACTTAAAAGAATTATAAAAAGAAGAACAAACAAAACCTAAGGTCAGCAGAAGGAATGAAATAATAAAGATGAGGGAGGAAAAAAATAAAATAGAGAGTAAAAAAAAAATAGAAAAATGTCAATAAAACCCAGAGCTGTTTCTTTGAAAGGGTAAAGAAAAATGACAAACCTCTAGCCAGGCTCACCAAGAAGAAAAGAGAAAGAACCGAAATAAAATAAGAAATGAAGAAGGAGAAATCTCAACTGATACCACAGAAATACATAAAACGATAAGAGAACGCTATGAACAATTATATACCAACAAATTCGACAACATAGAAGAAATAGACAACTTTCTAGAAACATACAGCCCACCAAAACTGAATCAAGAAGAAATAGATGATTTGAACAGACCAATCTAGTTCCAGACAGACTAGAACTAGAAGTGAAATAGAACTTGTAATAAAAACAAACAAACAAACAAAAGAACTCCCTACAAACAGAAGTCCAGAACCAGATGACTTCACAGGCGAATTCTATCAAACCTACAAAGAAGAACTTATAGTGAAGACCTTATAGCAATTCTTCTCAAACTCTTGCAAAAGACTGAAGAGGAGGGAACACTCCCAAAAACACTTTATGAAGCCATCATCACCCTGATACCAAAACCAGACAAAGACACCAACAAAAAAGAAAATTACAGGCTAATATCTTTGATGAATATAGATGCAAAAATTCTCAACAAAATATTAGCAAACCAAATCCAACAAGGCATAAAAAATATCATATACCACAACCAAGTGGAATTCATCCCAAGTTCAAAAGGTTGGTTTGACATTTGCAAATCAATGTAATACACCATATTAACAAAAGAAAAGTAAAAAAAACACATGATCATCTCAATAGATGCAGAAAAAGCATTTGACAAAATCCAACATCCATTCATGATAAAAACTCTTACCAAAGTGGGAATAGAGGGAACATATCTCAACATAATAAAAGACATTTATGACAAACGCACATCCAGTATACTATTCAATGGTGAAAAGGTAAAAGCCTTCCCACTAAAATCTGAAACAAGACAAGGATGCTCACCCTCACCACTTCTATTCAACATAGCATTGGAAGTCCTAGCCACAGCAATCAGGCAAGTATTGGAAGTCCTAACCACAGCAATCAGGCAAGAAAAAGAAATAAAATGTATGAATTGGAAGGGAAGAAGTAAAAATTGTCGCTATATGCAGATGACATGATACTATATATAGAAAACCCTAAGGATTCCACACAAAAACCACTAGAGCTAATAAATAAATTCAGCAAAGTATCAGGATACAAGATTAGCATTCAAAAATTGGTTGCATTTCTTAACACTAACAATGAAATATCAGAAAAGGAATGTAAAAAAAAACAAAAAAAACAAAACACAATACCTTTTAAAATTGCACTAAAAAAAAATACCTAGGAATAAACCTGACCAAGGAGGTGAAAGACTTATATGCTGAAAACTACAAAGCATTATTAAAGGAAATTAAACAGGCTTTAAAGAAATGGAAAGCTAGCCTATGCTCTTGGATTGAAAGAATTAATACTGTTAACATGGCAATACTACCCAAAGCAATCCATGGATTTAATGAAATCCCTATCAAAATACCCAAGACATTTTTCACAGAACTAGATCAAATAATCCAAAAATTTATATGGAACCATAACAGACCCAGAATTGCCAAAGCAATCCTGAGGGAAAAAAAAACAAAGCAGGAGGCATAACTCTCCCAGAATTCAGACAATACTACAAAGCTACAGTAAACAAAACAGTGTGGTATTGGTACAAAAGCAGACATACAGGTCAATACAACAGAGTAGAAAACGCAGAAATAAACCCACACACCTATGGTCAATTCCTTCTTGACAAAGGAGGCAAGAATATAAAATGAGAAAAAGACAGTCTCTTCAGCAAGTGGTGCTGGGAAAATTGGACAGCTGCAAGTGAATCAATGAAGTTACAACACACCCTCACACTATGCACAAAAATAAACTCAAAATGGCTTAAAGACTTAAACATAAGACATGACACCATAAAACTCCTAGAAGAGAGCATAGGCAAAACATTCTCTGATATAAGTCGTACCAATGTTTTCTTAGGGCAGTCTCCCAAGGCAATAGAAACAAAAACAAAAATAAATAAATGGGATTAATCAAACTTACAAGTTTTGCTCAGCAAAGAAAGCCATAAAAAAACAAAAAGCAAAAAGACAACCTATGTAATGGGAGAAAATATTTGCAAATGATGCAAGAGACAAGGGCTTAATCTCCAAAATACACAAACAGCTCATACAACTCAACAACAAAAAAACCAAACAACCCAATCAAAAACTAGGCAGAAGACCTTAATAGACATTTTTCCAAAGAAGACATACAGATGGCCAGTAGGCACATGAAAAGATGCTCAACATCACTAATTATTAGAGAAATGCAAATCATAACTATAATAAGGTATCACATCACACCAGTCAGAATGGCCATCATTAAAAAGTCTACAAATAACAAACACTGGAAAAGGTGTGGAGAAAAGGGAACACTCTTACACTGTTGGTGGGAATATAAGATGGTACAGCCACTATGGAAAACAGTGTGGAATTTCCTCAGAAAACTAAAAATAGAATTATCATATGATCCAGCAATCCCACCCCTGGGCATATACCTGGACAAAACTATAATTCTAAAAGATACTTGCTTCCCTATGTTCATAGCAGCAGTATTCACAATAGTCAAAACATGGAAACAACTTAAATGTCTATCGACAGATGAATGGCTAAAGAAGATGTGGTACATATATACAACTGAATACTACTCAACTGTAATAAAGAATGAAATAATGCCATTTACAGCAACATGGATGCAACTAGAGATTATCATACTAAGTGAAGTAAGTCAGAAGGAGAAAGACAAATACCATATGATATCACTCACTTATATGTGGAATCTAAAATATGGCACAAATGAACCAATCTACAAAACAGAAACAGACTCACACACATACAGAACAGACCTGTGGTTGCCGAAGAGGAGGGGGTTGGGAGAGGGAGGGACTGGGAGTGTGTGATTAGCAGACATAATTATATATATGATGGATAAACAACAAGGTCCTACTGTATAGCACAAGGAACTATATTTAATACCCTGTGATAAACCATAATGGAAAAGAATATTTTTTAAAAAGAATGTTTATATGTGTATAACTGATTCACTTCGCTGTACAGCAGAGATTGACACAACATTGTAAATTAACTATACTTCAATTAAAAAATAAAAATTAAAAGAAAAGATGCTTTATGAACAAATATTCCTAGTAATCTTTGAGAAAACCTATTTCCCAATATTCTCATCAAAGTGGATATTATAAACCTTTTAAACTTTTGCCAGTGTAATAAAAGAAATTCAGTAACTCTCTGAATATTTCTTTTCAATTTTTCAATTTTATTTTATTTTAAATTTTCATTTACTGATTACTAGTAATTTAAAATAATTCTATATGTTTGTTGGTCCATTTTTATTTGTAATGGTTTTTAAAATTATTTTCCTATAAGACTTCTGTATATATTATGTACATTACCCATTGTCTGATATATGTGTTGCCTATGTCTTTGCCCTTTATTGTTACCATGTATAATTTAAATTTTTTTTATGTTGTTGAATGGTTAATTTATTTCCTTATGGATTCTGGGTTTCAGATCATAATCACAAAGTCCTTTACCTTGAGTTTTAAACACACAATGGGTTTCTTCTGATATGATTAGAGTTTTGTTTTTTACATTTAAATCTTTAGTCCATTTGGAATTTATTTTGGTGTAAGGTGTGAGGCAAATGATCTAACTTTACTTTTATTTCTAAATAGATAGGTCTCCAAACAACACTTATTGACTAGTCTACTCCATTTTTTTAAATTGAAGTATAGTTGATTTACAATATCATGTTAGTTTCAGGTGTACAGCCCAGTGATTCTTTTCCCTTATAAGTTATTACAAAATATTGAGTATAGCTCCCTGTGCTATACAGTAGGTCCTTGTTGGTTATCTATTTTTTAAACAGTAGTGTGTATATGTTAATCCAAACCTCCTAATATATCCCTCCCCACTCCCCTTTTCCCTTTGGTAATCATAATTTTGTTTTCTATGTCTGCGAGTCTCTTTCTGTTTTGTAAGTAAGTTCATTTGTATCATTTTTTTTAGCTTCTATATATAAGTGATATCATATGATATTTGTCTTTGTCTGGCTTACTTCACTTAGTATGATAATATCTATGTCCATCCATGTTGCTGCAAGTGGCATTATTTCATTCTTTTTCATGGCTGAGTAATATTCCACTGTGTATAAATACCACATCTTCTTTATCTATTACTCTGTTGATGGACATTTAGTTTTCTTCCATGTCTTAGCTATTGTAAATAGTGCTGCAATGAATATTGGGGTGCAAGTAACTTTTCAAATTATGTTTTTTTCTGGATATAAGTGCAGGAGTTGGACTGCAGGATCATATGGTAGCTCTATTTTTAGTTTTTTAAGGAACCTCCATGCTGTTCTCCCTAGTGGTTGTACCAATTTACATTCCCACCAACAGTGTAGGAGGGTTCCTTTCTCTCCACATCCTTTCCAGTATTTACTGTTTGTATACTTTTTGATGATAGCCATTCTGACTGGTATGAAGTGATACCTCATTGTAGTTTTTTTTTTTCTTTTGCACACTATAGTACTGGATGAAAAACAGAAATATAGATTAATGGAACAGGATAGAAAGCCCTGAAATAAAGCCACACACCTATGGTCAATTAATCTATGACAAATGAGGCAAGAATATATAGTGAAGAAAAGACAGTCTCTTTATTAAGTGGTGCTGGGGAAAACTGGACAGCTACATGTAAAAGAATGATATTAGAACGTTCTCTAACACTATAAACAAAAATAAACTCAAAATGGATTAAAGCCCTAAATGTAAGACTGGATACTATAAAACTCTTAGAGGAAAACATGGGCAGAACACTCTCTGACATAAATCGCAACAATATCTTTTTTGATCCACCTCCTATGGTAATGGAAATAGGAACAAAAATAGACAAACTGGACCTAATTAAACTTAAAAGCTTTTTCACAGAAAAGGAAACCACAAACAAAATGAAAAGACATCCTACAGAATGGGAGAAAATATTTGGAAACTATGAGACCATCAAGGGATTAATCTGCAAAATGTACAAACAGCCCATAGCCCATACAGCTCAATATCAAAATAAAACAACCCAAACAAAAAAAAATGGCAGAATTTCTAAATAGTCACTTCTCCAAAGAAGTTATACAGATGGCCAAAAGGCACATGAAAAGATGCTCAACATCACTAATTATTAGTCTACTCCATTTTTAATTATTTGAAATAGCATTTTTTTTTTGGCCACACTGTGGGGCATGTGGGATGTTACTTTGGCTACCAGGGATCAAACCCATGCCCCCTGCAGTAGAAGGGCTGAGTCTTAACCACTGAACCACTAGGGAAGTCCCTGAAACACCACACTTTTATTGTACATTAGTTCTTATGCATATACAGGTGATTGTTTGGGGGATATTTTTTCTGTTCTACTGATGTAAATGTAATAATTGATATATAAGAACTCTGCCTGATGAAAAACCATTTCCTCAGATTGTATATAATGATACTTCAAATATCTCATGTTGAACACAGTGCCCATATTTTTTCCTTAAACATGATCTTCATGTAATTCTTATCACATTTAATGCCATCCTCATTCCTCTGTCACCTAGCCAAGAAACTGTATTGTCATGTTTGTTAGTTCCTTCTCTCTCTCTCCCATATCTTATCAGCAATCAAATCTTAACTTCTATTCTAAAACATATCTCCAAACTTCTGTTATGCTATTTCCATGACCACAGTCGTATTTCAAGCCTTAATTTTCTCTCTCAAGGATTATTACAATATTATTACCCAGTATACTCAATAGCCTCTTAAGTGGTCCTCTAATAGATGTAAATTTCAGAACTGCCTGATAGATTTATTTTCTGCTTCTCCAATGTACCCCAAATGAAGCTTTGATAAAAATTATACAGGTGAACAATACATTTAGTTTTTAAATGTTAGACATTAAAAATGATCAAAGTGATTTAAAATAGAGACAGTACTTTTGTCTATAAAACTGATAAAGAACAAAAAATGCCCAGTATTTGGAAGCAATCCAATGAAGCAGATTTCTACTGGTGGGTGCATAATTTCATGCAAGATTTCCAGAAAACAGTTTGGCAATGAGTATCTGTAATTCCACTTCTAATAATTTATTCTAAGGGATAACCTGTTGTATTCTCTAAATAATTTATACAACTACATTTGTTGTAGTGTTTTCTTTTTGCAAATAAACTGTCCAGACATAATAAAGTGCTATAATAAATTATGATATATCCATATGATAAGAATGTGGCCATTAAAATTGGATTATCAAAGCATATTGAAATAATCTGAATGAAGAAGACATGAAAGAAACTGTGTTACAATATACTACTTTGTTTTTTAAATTTGCAATACACAAACACTGGATGAAAGCATACAAGAAATGTCATTGAATAATGGTATTATAGATACATTTTTTTTAAAATTCATCTTGTGATTTTCCTACAGCTTTAGAATTTTCTAGAATGAAGATACAACTACTATTGTAATAAAACCAAACAACAATATCAATAAAATAAATTTTATTTCATATCAGAATCACAAAACAGAGTGCAGTAAGTCACCAATATAGGAATGGATTATATTTCATTTTATTTTTTGTGGTATATCTATAATGAAATGTGTAGTACCATAAAAGGAATGAAGTTCTGAGGCATGCTGTAATGTAGATGAACCTTAAAAACATTATTCTATTTGAAATAAGCTAGATACAGGAGGATAGATATTGTATGGTTGCACTTATATGAAACGTCTAGAATTGGCAAATCCACAGAAACAAAGTAGATTAGAGATAACCAGAAGTTTGGACAATGGAATAATAGGGATTTATTGCATAACTGGTACAGTTTGAGGTGGTAAAAAATTTGGAAATAGATAGTGATGATAGTTGCACAACTTTATGAATATACTTAATGCCACTGAATTTTACAGTTAAAATTGTTAAAATGACAAATTTTATGTCATATCACAATAACAAAAATGAGGGAATGGATTATATTTTAAAAGTCTGTTTGTATAAACAAAAGACATCAACAGACACATCACAGAAGAGAAAATAAATTTTTGGAACACATATATGAAACAATGTTCAAACTTTGTAAACAAATAAAAATAAAATAAAATGTCTTTTTTAACCTATGAAAAGAACAAAATGTGTTGTATGTTTGTTTATTTGCTAATCTGTTTTAAATGCTAACAAAGCTATTGTGGAATTGGTACATTTCTGGTGATGTAAATTCAAATAACACTTCTTGAAGGCGATTTTGCAATATGTATCAAGAGCTATGAAAATTATATTCCTTGACTCAGTAATCTCTCCTGTGGAAACCTATCCTAAAAAAATAATAACTAATTTTAATGAATGAATTATTTATAAAAATAAAAACAAACAGAGAAAGAAAAGAAACAACCTAAGTTTCAAATGAAAGAGGATTAATCATATTATGGATTATATATTAAACTGAATATCATGAACACACTAAAAGTGATAACACTTGTGAAGACTAAGTAGTACATGGGAAAATATTGATAATATATCATCAGGTGACAGGTAAAATACAAACATATATACACTGTAATTGTAACCATACAAATACATGAAAATGAAAGTGGTGAAAGAGAATTAAAAACAAAGGGTAATATTTTGATATATTTTCTATAATTTTTGCAATGCAATTTAACATTTCATCTACAACTTGAAAGAAACGAACAAATATTTGTCTGAAAGTCAAGTGGGTTGTTTGAGATTTAATAAACTTTTCCTTCTAGAAACAAAATAATGCACTGTTTGAGTCTCGAGCTAGTCAACAAAAGCCAGGTACTTATAAAAGGTCTTGGAATTCTTTTTGAACCAGAGAGTGATTACCCATTTCAGTCAACTCAAGCTTCCCTAATAAAAGACTTGGCTTTTACAAAATGTCACATATTATAGCAGTTCCTATGCCCATGAATGTACTGAACATATTAGTGACTGAGATAATACTGAAAGAAGATTTTTGCTTGCATCCAGGGATAAGAAATTGGCCTTCAATTTTCTAATAATTAGCTTTTCCTTCAAGAAATAAAATAATGAATTGTTATTTTGAGCACTTCTGTTCTTGTACCATATCTTAAAAGAAAGACCAAAAGAGAAAACTGTTTCTAAGTAACTAAACTTTACCCTAGAACACAACTCAAGAATATTTATAGGACTACAAAATTATTTAGCACTCACCAAGAAAAAATTCACAAATGTCAGAAAAATGTATCAAGAGCTGCAAAAAAGAAAAATGTAACCTATAATGAGAAAAATAAATCAGTCTTGAAACTGACCCCAATGTTAGAATTAAATAAGGACATTTAAAATGTTATTATATCTGTATTTTGTATGCTCAAAAAGTTAACTATAGTCATTGGAGATGTGAAAAAAGATCTAAATTGAACTTCTAATCATGAAGAATACAATATTTGAGGTGAAAACTAAAATGTCTATGAAGAAAAATATACATTGGAGGGGATAAAAAGCAGATTCTACATTGACAAATAAATTAGTGAACTTTAAGACAAAGCAACTGAAGTAATTCAAAATGCCACAGAGAAGAAAAAATGCACAGAGCATCAGCATCAGTGAACAATGGGATAACTTAAAGAAGCCTAATATATGTTTAATTTCAGTCCCTGCAGGAAAGGAGAAAAAAAAATTTGAGTAAATACTGTCCAAAAATTTAAAAAGTTTGATGAAAACTATAAACCCACAGATAAAAGAAACTCAGAAGCATGAAGAACAGGAAACATAAGGAAAAGTAGACCAAGGTACCTCATAATCAAATTGCTCAAAACCATTGATCAAGAGAAAATATTAAAAGCAGCCAGAAAAAAAGAAGAGGCTGTATGAGAATAGTGCCATTCTCTGGTCAACAACTTACCTAAGCCACCTGCTCAAGTACAGCTGTAATCCAAATAAATGCCTACATGAGCAAGCCCCTGGAGCTTACCCTCAAATTTGCTAGATTTGGGGGGACAGTGGAATTGGTGGTGGTGATGAGGACAATCATACCTCACAGTCCTGTGTATCTGGATTACTGGGTCTCTGGGCTTACATCATATAATACATACCAATTTTCTTTACCTGCTGCTACTAATGTTTTCCAAAAAAACATCTGAATTTCAGAGTTAGACACACTGTATTTTCTTTTGAAACTGCATAGATACATTTCTACTATTGGAAGGATATGAAAGTGAGATAAACATGTAATTGCTTATTTTTTGTTAGTTTTCATGACTGTCAACTGCAAATTGTGTAGATACTTAAGTTCAAAGTGCATCAAGATATTGCCTCTATTACAAAAAATCTAGCAAAAATCTCCCTTAAAGTCTTCTAAATAAATAAACATACAGGTAAAAAAGGATGAAATCTTCATTAGCTATAGATTTTCTGGCATTCTTCTTATGAATATTAGTTAAACTACAGTGAAACAGTAGATAATCAGTGAAGCGGAGTTGTTAATAGTTTCATTTTGATCCCATAATTCCAAAAAGTAACCTGTATTCTAGGATGGAATTTCAAAGAAAATTGTCAATCAGGCTTATTTTCCCGTACCTTCTCCTTGGACATATCTCTGCATCATTCAATGGGTCAGGATTTTAAAAGTCATGTTTTACAATGTTGTGTTAGTTTCTACTGTACAGCAAAATGAATCAGCTACACATGTAAATATATCCCCTCTTTTTTGGATTTCCTTCTAATACAACATTGTAAAGCAACTATACTCCAATAAAAATTAATTTTAAAAAAAGGAAAATAAAACTAATAAAAAAGTACATTTTCATTTGAAAAAAAAATAAAAGTCATGCTGCTGTAACATATCTTGTGGATGGAAGGAGGCTATTTCCACTCTTTAGAATGAATCAGAAAAAGGAAAACAACCAAATTGAAATATGAAATTGTAGTTAATTGAAAACAACATATGTCTTAAAAGCATATGCAAAGATATTCAGCCATACTTATAATTAGAGAAATACAATGAAAATACAAGATAGTAAATTTTACCTTCTAAATAGAAAAAAAATGATAATACTAGGCTTTCATAAGTAAGTGAGGAAAGAGGCAATTTTTTATTTTATTACTAGGAGTCAAAATTGAAGTACTCCTTTTGGAGCACAATTTTACAAAATCAGTTAAAATGTAAACTGCACACGCCTTTTGACCATCAGTAGAGAGCTGCTTAAATGAATTGTGATACATCTATACAATGGAAAACTATTCAGCCACTAAAAGTGAGATGGATCTGTACATGCTAAATCTGGATATACTGATAAGGAAAGCAAGTTGCCAAACACTTTATATTTGGAAAGCAACTCTTTATGATTGTTAACATTGGGGAATAAAATGGCAGAGTAGTATGCTTATATTTTGTATTTTCCCACTTCTCTACCATCTTTGAAATCTTCATCATGACCACATATAACCGTTATAGTAAAAACAAACCTATGGTGGAGGGTCAGGAATTACTTTGATGGTGCAATGGTTAGTTTTCCTTTTCATTTTGATGAAAAAAAGTGAATTTTACTGTATCCTAGGGCAAATATAATGATGATGATGAGCATTTTAAATTTCTTGCATTTTGACAATTTTATCATTTTTCTTAAAGTTATAATACTTCCCTCTCAACAAAGCAGGGGATGTTTACATTTCTCCTTATAAGTTTCTGCTATGAAACTAGTGACTAGCTATTTCTCTACTCAATAAAAACTCTGGCTTTCTTTTTTTCCCATCTTTTCCGTTTTAAATGACTCCTTTCTAACAATTATGCACACATATGTATTTTTTATTGGGTGTTAAACTCCACTTGAAAAGCCAGCATTTTCTCTTTGTGACTCCTGTACCTTCTGGTTAGGAAGGGGCACAAGTCCTAGAGTTAAGATTTCCTAGGTTTAAATTTGCTAATTACTAGATTGTTGAGGTAAGGTGCTCAGTCTCTCTGAGCCTCTCTATCTTTGGTTCTTCAAAATAGAGATAACAATAACATTTACCTTATGAGACTGTTGTAAGGATTAAACAATATCAAGATTAATATATGTAAAGTTCTTAGCACATAATAAGGGTAACAAAATGTTAAATACTATTAATATTTTCATTGATTAATACATATTAATTAAATAAAATGTATTATAATATTTTAACTGGCCAGTTATGAAAATAATTATTATTTCAAACATTTGACAAGTGTTTTATACTTTTACTCATATACAGTTCATACCTTTAATCCATGCCTTTAAAAATGGTGTACACAGTAAACTAGAATAAAATTAAACATCACATATTTGTGGAAAATGCCAAGAAACATAATGGATTGTTATACCAGCAACTGGATTGAGTATGTTGGTGGATTAAATTCGTTAGCATAGAACTCTATATTTTACAATGAGATGATTGTAGAGGGTAAACATCAAAATAGTCCCTGGTATAGCATAGGTGGTGTGCATTTTCACATGTAATGACAAATAATTATATCTTCCTAGAATGTCCTTGTCCCCTTTGTGACCTGGCAAAATCTTATTCTTCCTTTCAAGCTCAGTTTAAATAATAACTCTTCGCTTGAAATCTTACCCAACTTTCCATGACAGAATTAGTTGTTCTGTCCTTTCAGTTGCATCTTGTTAATATCTGTGTACCACACTAACAATTTTTTACTGCTTACTTATCTGTTTCTCCCCACTGACTGTGAGCTTCTCAATGGAAGGAATATGCCTTATTCGTTTTTGTTCTCAGGTGCCCTATGCCATTAATGCAAGTTGAAATTCCAACACCTTCACCGAAAGGTAAGGATAATGGGAATGATATTGTCCTCATAATAAAACCAGCCAAAGCCACACAGCATGAACGTGACTAGCAATTTGTGAACTTTAATAAATCTATGAGTAAATAATTAACTAAAGGGACAGAAACACCCAAAAGTTGATGAAAGACTGGAATTCATAATAATTACTTTCTTGGACTCCAGAGTCTGATCCAATTCCACTATTTACTAACTGTATTACTTTGGGTGAGCTTCTTAAACTTTTATAAACCCATTTTTAAGATGGGGATAATACCAATATTAATCTTTTGAAGTACAGTTTTGGAAGAGTAATTAGAAAATTATTTGTAAAGCACTTAGGGCAGTGTCATATATTGAGTATTTCATACTCACCTTTTTGTGCCTCGGTGTCCTCATCTGTGAAATGAAGATTTTAATAGTATCTAACCCATGAAAGTGTTGTGATAATTAAATGAAGCAATGAATGCAAAATTATTAGTACATTTTCTGGCAAATAGCCAGTGCTACAAAATTTTTCATTATTTTTATTATTAATAATAATAATATCATTAATAAGTAAGCAAACATAGTCAAGTGAATTCTATTAGGAGAAACACAATATGAAGAGAAGAGTCAGCCTAGAAAAATGAAGAGGCAAACAAAGTGATCCTATTCAAATATACTTCATCTTGAAAGGCTGTGTTCTAGACCCCAGACCAGTGTTTTGTAAACTGCAGGTGGCAACCCACTTGTAGTCACTATATCAATTGTGTCCAACAGTCTTTTTTTTTTTTCTCAAGAGAAGACAAACTAATGAAGACCTACTCTGAGATAACCCAGATGTTGGAATTATCAAATTTGAAACTATTTTTAGTTTTTTATTTTAAAGTCTATTTTTAAGAGCTGTTTTGGGTTCACATCAGACTTAAGAGGAAGGTACAGAGATTTCCCATTTATCCCCTAGCTTCCACACAAACATAGCTTCCCCCATTATCAACATCCTTCACCAGAGTAGTACATTTATTACAACTGATGCACCTACACTGACACACCTTCATCACCCAAAGTCCACGGTTTACATTAGAGTTTATTCTTGGTGTTATACATTCTATGGAATTGGACAAATGTATAACATGTATCCATCATTATAGTATCATAGAGAGTATTTTCACTGTTCTTAAAGTCCTCTGTGCTCCACCTATTAATTCCTTCATCCACACAACCCCTCCAGCATACTTTCTAATGAAATAGAACAGAATAGGATAAGATAGCATAGAATAGAAAAAAAAAAGAACAGAATAGAATAAATCATTGAAAGTGTACAATATTTAGGATGATTCTAATGAGTGACTGAGTGTGTGTATATACTGGGTCACTACATTAAATATATTTTTAACTGGGGTTTAATAAAACATTTGAAATCTGGCTTGTAGTGAATTTAACAAGGTGCTCCCTTGTGAGGAGCCTCTCAGGACAACTAGCCAACTTTCCAAAAATGATTGACAATTCATTGATGAATCATACAATGTATTCCTTAAAAACTGAAATGCAAAGCAAGTTAACACATGGTAAGACTAATACATGCTCACTGTGTAAAAATAAATGAATGCCCAATATGCTAACTCAGCAGAATAGATCATGTAATATGAATAAAAGAAACATTCATATATAAATATTTGTGTGGAAGTATGTTCTCATTTCCTTTGGGTATATACCTAGGAGTGGAAATGCTCAGTCATGCATTAATTCTATGTTTAACATTTTGAGGAATTGTGAGACTTTCCCACAGCAGCTGTATCATTTTAATTTCTGCTAGCAATGTATGAGGGCTCTGATTTTTCTACATGCTTAGCAACACTTGTCTTTTTTATTATAGCCATCTTAGTGAGTATGAAGTGGTATCTCATTGTGGTTTTGATTTTCATTTCCCTAACAACTAGTGATGTTGAACATTTTTTCATGTGTTTATTGACCATTTATTTATCTTCTTTGGTGGGGTGTCTTTTCAAATCATTTGCCCATTTTTAAATTGGGTTGATTTAAATTTTTGAATTGCAAATGTTCTTTATATATTCTAGATACAAGTCCCTTATCAAATATATGATTTGTAAATACTTTGTCTCACTCACTGGGTTGTCTTTTCACTTTCTTGATAATATTATTTGTGACACAAAAGGTTTTAATTTTGAACAAGTTCAATTTATCTATTTTTCTTTTTTAAATTTAATCAGATATTCACCCAGTTACAAAGGAATCAGCATAATCTTCCTTTATTATCAGTAGATAATACATTTCATCTGGAAATTTTTGGTAAACTCTTACTTCACAAGACCTCCTTTCTCATTAGTATCTGATATTCAGAGCGCATTTTATTATCACTGAAAACTCTCATAGCCAAGAAGGCTAAAATCAATTAAGGGATCAAGCCATAATACTTTGTATTGACCTGTTAATTCATTTACCATATTTTGCATCTATTACCATAACCAGTGGTGTGTTAGTTGAAACACATCAATAATTATACAATCATACAATATGAATTATAAATTATAATTCCAGGACCCTATGAATAGTATAGTGTAGTGGGGTTAAATATCTTTTTCAAGTGTTTTAGTTTAGGCTCTGATATTCTGAGAAGGTCAATATAAACTTGATTTATGGCTCTGTTAAGACCTTCTAAACAGAGTTAAATTACAGTGTGCTAACTTGGAAAATTATGGAACATTTGCAGCACTTAGACTAATGAGAAGGTGATATTCAAATGATGCAACTGTGGACGTAGTGCTTTTCTTTTACTTTTCGTGTTAGTCACTTGCATTTACCTCATTTCTATTCATAACTGATCCAATAATACTTTCTCCAACCTATCATTTAAGTTATCTCACCATCCCTCCACTCAAGTTATTATTCTGTTTGCATATATATTTTTCCACCATCTCACAGTATGTTCCACAGTTTACCTGTTTGATGATCTGAATTTTATTGCTACCTTAAATTCTCATTATTCAAATTATGACCTCTTTTTAGCATGAACTCTAGAACTATCTAGGTTTAAATCATGAATCCATGAGTTATTTACTGTTATTGTTGTAGCTGTTGTTTTTACCTGACCAAGTTACTCTGTACTTCTTCAATTCTAAAATGTGGATAATGAAGGTAGTATTTGTGCCAACATCATAGATGTGTTATGATGCTCAAATGGGTTTGTAATATACAACATTCAAAAATACTTATGTTAGACATTACATAAACACTATTACTAGTATTAATACTACTATTTTGTTAAATTATTTATCTCTTTCATTTGTATGTAGAAAATGTTGATATAGTATGGATGTTAACTTTTATTCTTTGATGTAATTAGTTTTATCCATGCATTGGCTTTTGGTTCTGTTATTAAGTTTTTATTTCTAGTGTTATTCACCAAACAGTAATTACTTCTTTTTATTTAGTTAAATCTATCACTTATTTCCTTTATCAACTCTGGGTTTTGTGCTTTTGTTCTGAAAGGTCTCCTTCATTATAAAAATATTCCTTGACACTGCTCTAGTACTATGAAAAGTTGCATTGTTCATTTATATCTTTAATCCAGCAATTATTTTTTTTTGCATTGTGTGAGTTAGGATTCTAAGTTAATATTTTTTTCCTATGTGACTATCAAATTTCCCTAACACTTAAAATGGCTATTCTAATATAGTTTCTAGGTTTCTAGGTGTTTCTCATGTATGATAATTTCTGTTCCATTCCAACCTATATGCTTTGTCCTATTCTGAAAGCATAGTTCTATTCCTAGTTTACTCAATGTTTTTTATAACAATAAATTTATATTTATTATTTTGTACTGTGAAGGTTATTCATCAAATTAACATTACAAATGCAAGCACTCTTAAGCTTAAATCACTGAAATTTTCATTTCAACTCTTTTTAACATGAGAGTAACACATTTTGTTTATATAGGCTCTCCCCTAATGGATTCTCTTCATAAAGCAATGCTGTTGGCTCACAATTTTTAAAACTCCAGAATGAACTGCACTGGATATTTTTTATTTGCCCTCCACGTCCACCCTCCACCCTTCTCCAGCTTCCTCTTTGCTATGGAATTCTGGCCTGTATTCTGTATTTGCTACACCCATAAGTTTCATTTTTTATTTTTTTTAACATCTTTATTGGAGTATAATTGCTTTACAACAATGTGTTCATTTCTGCTTTATAACAAAGTGAATCAGCTATACATATACATATATACCCATATCTCCTCCCTTATTGGTCTCCCTCCCACCCTCCCTATCCCAGCCCTCTAGGTGGTAACAAAGCACTGAGCTGATCTCCCTGTGCTATGCAGCTGTTTTATATTTGGTAGTGTATATATGTTCATGCCACTCTCTCACTTCTTCCCAGCTTACCCTTCCCCATCCCAGTGTCCTCAAGTCCATTCTGTACATCTGCATCTTTATTCATGTCCTGCCCCTAGGTTCTTCATAACCATTTTTTTTTCTTTAGATTCCATATATAAGTGTTAGCATATGGTATTTGTTTTTCTCTTTCTGACTTACTTCACACTGTACGACAAATTCTACATTTATCCACCTCACTACAAATAACTCAATTTCGTTTCTTTTTATGGCTGAGTAATATTCCATTGTATATATGTGCCACATCTTCTTTATCCATTCATCTGTCGATGGACATGTAGGTTGCTTCCATGTCCTGGCTATTGTAAATAGAGCTGCAATGAACATTGTGGTACATGACTCTTTTTGAATTATGTTTTTCTCAGGGTATATGCCCAGTAGTGGGATTGCTGGGTTGTATGGTAGTTCTAATTTTAGTTTTTTAAGGATGGTCCATACTGTTCTCCATAGTGGCTCTATCAATTTACATTCCCACCAACAGTGCAAGAGGGTTCCCTTTTCTCCACACCCTCTCCAGCATTTATTGTTTGTAGATTTTTTTGTTTGTTTTTGTTTTTGTTTTTTCCGGTACGCGGGCCTCTCACTGTTGTGGCCTCTCCCATTGCGATGCACAGGCTCCGGACGCGCAGGCTCAGCGGCCATGGCTCACGGGACCAGCCGCTCCGCGGCATGTGGGATCTTCCCGGACCGGGGCACGAACCTGCGTCCCCTGCATCGGCAGGTGGACTCTCAACCACTGCGCCACCAGGGAAGCCCCTATTGTTTGTAGATTTTTTGATGATGGCTATTCTGACTGGTATAAGGTGATATCTCATAGTAGATTTGATTTTCATCTCTCTAATGACTAGTGATGTTGAGCATCCTTTCATGTATTTGTTGGCTATCGGTATATCTTCTTTGGGCAAATGTCTATTTAGGTCTTCTGCCCATTTTTGGATTTGGTTGTTTAGTTTTTGGATATTGAGCTGCATGAGCTGTTTGTAAATTTTGGAGATTAATCCTTTGTCAGTTGCTTCATTTGCAAATATTTTCTCCCATTCTGAGGGTAGTATTTACGCCTTGTTTATGGTTTCCTTTGCTGCGCAAAAGCTTTTAAGTTTCATTATGTCCCATTTGTTTAGTTTTGTTTTATTTCCATTTCTCTAGGAGGTGGGTCAAAAAGAATCTTGCTGAGATTTATATCATAGAGTGTTCTGCTGGTTTTCCTCTAAGAGGTTTATAGTGTCTGGCCTTACATTTAGGTCTTTAATCCATTTTGACTTTATTTTTGTGTATGGTGTTAAGGAGTGTTCTAATTTCATTCTTTTACATGTAGCTGTCCAATTTTCCCAGCACCACTTATTGAAGAGGCTGTCTTTTCTCTATTGTATATACTTGCATCCTATATCAAAAATAAGGTGACCATATGTGTGTGGGTTCATCCCTGGACCTCCTATCCTGTTCCATTGATGTATATTTCTGTTTTTTGTGCCAGTACCATACTGTCTTGGTTACTGTAGCTTATTTGTATAGTCTGAAGTCAGGGAGCCTCATTCCTCCAATTCCATTTTTCTTTCTCAAGATTGTTTTGGCTATTTGGGATCTTTTGTGTTTCCATACCAATTGTGAATTATTTTGTTCTAGTTCTATGAAAAATGCCATTGGTAGTTTGATAGGGATTGCACTGAATCTGTAGATTGCTTTTGATAGTATAGTCATTTTCACAATGTTGATTCTTCCAATCTAAGAACATGGTATATATCTTAATCTGTATCATCTTTAATTTCTTTCATTAGTGTCTTATAGTTTTCTGCATACAGGTCTTCTGCCTCCTTCAGTAGGTTTATTCCTTGGTATTTTATTCTTTTTGTTGCAAAGATAAATGGGAGTGTTTCCTTAATTTCTCTTTCAGATTTTTCATCATTAATGCATAGGAAAGCAAGAGATTTCTGTGCATTAATTTTGTATCCTGTTACTTTACCAAATTCATTGATTAGCTCTAGTAATTTTCTGGTAGCATCTTTAGCATGTATAGTATCATGCCATCTGCAAACAGTGACAGTTTTACTTCTTCTTTTCTGATTTGGTTTCCTCTTTTTTTCCTTCTTCTCTGATTGCTGTGGCTAAAACTCCCAATACAATGTAGAATAATAGTGGTGAGAGTGGACAACCTTGTCCTGTTCCTGATCTTAGAGGAAATGGTTTCAGTTTTCACCATTGAGAATGATGTGGGCTGTGGGTTTGTCATATATGGCCTTTATTATATTGAGGTAAGCTCCTTCTATGCCTACTTTCTGGAGGGTGTTTATCATAAATGGGTGTTGAATTTTGTCAAAAGCTTTTTCTGCATCTATTGAGATGATATGGTTTTTCTCCTTCAATTTGTTAATATGGTTTATCACATTGATTGATTTGTGTATATTGAAGAATCCTTGCATTCCTGGTATACACCCCACTTGATCATGGTGTATGATCATTTTAATGTCCTGTTGGATTCTGTTTTCCAGTATTTTGTTGAGGATATTTGCATCTCTGTTAATCAGTGATATTGGCCTATAGTTTTCTTTTTTTGTGACATCTCTGTCTGGTTTTGTTTTCAGGATGATGGTGACCTCGTAGAATGAGTTTGGGAGTGTTCCTCCCTCTGCTATATTTTGAAAGAGTTTGAGAAGGATAGGTGTTAGGTCTTCTCTGAATATTTGATAGAATTCACCCATGAAGCCATCTGATCCCTGGCTTTAGTTTGCTGGAAGGTTTTATTCACAGTATCAATGTCAGTGCTTGTGATTGTGCTGATTATATTTTCTATGTCTTCTTGGTTCAGTCTCAGAAGGTTGTGCTTTTCTAAGAATTTGTCCATTCTTCCAGGTTGTCCATTTTATTGACATATAGTTGCTGGTAGTAATCTCATGATCCTTTGTATTTCTGCAGTGTCAATTGTTACTTCTCCTCTTTCGTTTCTAATTCTATTGAATTGAGTCTTCTCCATTTTTGTCTTGATGAGTCTGGCTAACCGTTTGTCAATTTTGTGTATTTTCTCAAAGAACCAGCTTTTAGTTGTACTGATCTTTGCTATTGTTTCCTGCATTTCGTTTTCATATACTTCTGATCTGTTTTTTATGATGTCTTTCCTACTGCTAACTTTGGGGTTTTTTGTTATTCTTTCTCTAATTGCCTTAGCTGTAAGTTAGGTTGTTTATTTGCAATGCTTCTTGTTTCTTGAGGTAGGATTGTATTGCTATATACTTCCCTCTTAGAACTGATTTTGCTGCATGCCATAAGTTTTGGGTCATCATTTTTTCATTGTCATTTGT
The DNA here is from genome assembly GCF_963924675.1 of Phocoena phocoena. Taxonomy (NCBI): domain Eukaryota; kingdom Metazoa; phylum Chordata; class Mammalia; order Artiodactyla; family Phocoenidae; genus Phocoena; species Phocoena phocoena. Next base: position 77,608,356 of record NC_089240.1, on the reverse strand, counting down.
TTCTAGGTATTTTTTTTGTTTCCTCCTTGACTTCTTCAGTGGTCTCTTGGTTATTAAGTAGTGTATTGTTTAGCCTCCATGTTTTTGTATTTTTTACAGATTTTTTTCCTGTAATTGATATCTAGTCTCATAGTATTGTGGTCAGAAGTGATACTTGATATGATTTCACTTTTCTTCAATTTACTGAGGTTTGAATTATGACCCAAGATCTGATCTCTCCTGTAGAATATTCCATGAGCACTTGAGAATAAAGTGTATTCTGTTGTTTGTGGATGGAATGTCCTATAAATGTCAATTAAGTCCATGTTGTTTAATGTATCACTTAAAGCTTGAGTTTCCTTATTTGTTGTCATTTTGGATGATCTGTCCATTGGTGAAAATGAGGTGTTAAAGTCCTGTACTATGATTGTGTTACTTTCGATTTCCCCTTTTATGGCTGTTAACATTTGCTTTATGTATTGAGGTGCTCCTTTGTTGGGTGCATAAATATTTACAATTGCTATATCTTCCTCTTGGATTGATCCTTTGATCATTATGTAGTGACCTTCTTTGTCTCTTGTAATAGTCTTTATTTTAAAGTCTATTTTATCTGATATGTGTATTGCTACTCCAGCCTTCTGTTGATTTCCATTTGCATGGAATATCTTTTTCCATCCCATCACTTTCAGTCTGTATGCATCCCTCGGTCTGAAGTGGGTCTCTTGTAGACAGCATATATACGGTCCTTGTTTTGGTATCCATTCAGTCTATGTCTTTTCATTGGAGTATTTAATCCATTTGCATTTAAGGTAATTATCAATATGTATATTCCTATTACCATTTTCCAAATCTTTTGGGGTTTGTTATTGTAGGTCTTTTCCTTTGCTTGTGTATCCTGCCTAGAGACGTTCCTTTAGCATTTGTTGTAAAGGTGGTTTGGTGGTGCTGAATTCTCTTAGCTTTTGCTTGTCTGTAATGTTTTTAATTTGTCCATCGAATCTGAATGATATCCTTGCTGTGTAGAGTAATCTTGGTTGTAGATTTTTCCCTTTCATCACTTTAAATATGTCCTGCCACTCCCATCTGTCTTGCAGAGTTTCTGCTAAAAGATCAGCTGTTAATCTTATCGGTATTCCCTTCTATGTTATTTGTTGTTTTCCCGTTGTTGCTTTTAATATTTTTTTGTATTAATTTTTGATATCTTGATTAATATGTGTCTTGTCATGTTTCTCCTTGGATTTATCCTGTATGGGACTCTCTGTGCTTCCTGGGCTTGATTTACTATTTCCTTTCCCATATTAGGGAAGTTTCATCTATAATGTCTTCAAATATTTTCTCAGTCCCTTTCTTTTACTCATCTTATTCTGGGACCCCTATAACTCAAATGTTGGTGCATATAATGTTGTCCCAGATGTCTCTGAGACTCAATTCCTTTTGTTCTTTTTTATTTATTCTGCTCTGCAGTAGTTATTTCCACTATTTTATCTTCCAGGTCCCTTATCCATTCTTCTACCTCAGTTATTCTGCTATTGATTCCTTCTAGAGAATTTTAAATTTCATTTATTCTGTTGTTCATCATTTTTTGCTTACTCTTTATTTCTTCTTCATCCTTGTTAAACGTTTCTTGTATTTTCTCCATTCTATGTCCAAGATTTTGGATCATCTTTACTATCATTATTCTGAATTCTTTTTCAATTAGACTGCCTATTTCCTCCTCATTTGTTTGGTCTTGTGGGTTTTTGCCTTTCTCCTTCCTCTGCTGTTTATTTCTCTGTCCTCTCATTTTGCTTAACTTCCTGTGTTTGGGGTCTCCTTTTTGTGGGCTGCAGGTTTGTAGTTCCTGTTGTTTTTGGTGTCTGTCCCCAGTGGCTAAGTTTCATTCAGTGCCTTGTGTAGGCTTCTTGTTGAGGAGACTAGTGCCTGTGTTCTGGAGAATGAGGCTGGATCTTGTATTTCTGGTATGCAGGACCATGTGCTGTGGTGTGTTTTGAGGTGTCTGTGAACTTTTTATGATTTTAGGCAGCCTCTATGCTAATGGGTAGTGTTGTGTTCCTGTCTTGCTATTTGTTTGGCATAGGGTGCCCAGCACTGTAGCTTGCTGGTCATTGAGTGGAGCCGGTTCTTAGTATTGTGATGGAGACACAGGCCTGATACTCGGCTGGAGCACCAAGAATCTGTTGCCACATGTCAGAAGAAAAGGGAGAAACAACAAAAGAGAGAAAGAAAAACGTAAAATAAATTAAAGTTATTAAAATAAAAAATTATGTAAAAAAATTAAAAAGTAATTTAAAAAAGAAAAGAAAATTAAAAAACAAATAAAGAAAAAGAGAGCAGCCAAACCAAAAACCAAATCCACCAATGATAACAACCACTAAAAACTATACTAAAAAAAAAATGAATGGACAAAACCTTAGGAGAAATGGTAAAAGCAAAGCTATACAGACAAAATTACACAGAGAAGCATACACATACACATTTACAAAGGAGAAAAAGGAAAAAAGTATATATATCATTGCTCCCAAAGTCCACCACCTCAATTTTGGGATGATTCATTGTCTATTCAGGTTTTCCACAGATGTAGGGTACATCAAGCTGATTGTGGAGATTTAATCCGCTTCTCCTGAGGCTGCTGGGAGAGATTTCCCTTTCTCTTCTTTGTTGGCACAACTTCTTGGGTTCAGCTTCAGATTTTGCCCTGCTTCTGTATTTAGGTAACCTGAGGGCATCTGCTCTTTGCTCAGACAGGATGCGGTTAAAGGACTCGCTGATTAGGGAGCTCTGTCTCACTCAGGCCAGGGGGAGTGAGGGGTACAGAATGCGGTGCAATCCTGCAGTGGCAGAGGCCGGCATGACATTGCAACAGCCTGAGGTTCACCGTGTGTTCTCCTAAGGAATTTGTCCCTGGATTACGGGACTTTGACAGTGGTGGGCTGCACAGGCTCCTGGGAGGGGAGGTGTGGACAGTGACCTGTGCTTTCACACGTGCTTCTTGATGGCTGCAGTAGCAGACTTAGCATTTCATTCTCATCTCTGGTGTCTGCACTGATAGCCCTGGCTCCCGCCCATCTCTGGTGCTGGTTCAGGCAGTGCTCTGAATCCCCTCTCCTCGCGCATCCTGAAATAATGGTCCAGACGTTTAGGCAGGTCCAGACGTTTAGGCAGGTCCAGACGTTAGGCAGGTCCAGACGTTTTCTCGGACTCCCTCCTGGCTTGCTGTAGTGCACTAGCCCCCCTCAGGCTGTGTTCATGCAGCCAACCTCAGTCCACTCCCTGGGACCTGACCTGTGAAGCCAGAGCCTCAGCTCCCAGCCCCCACCTGCCCCGGTGGGTAAGCAGACAAACCTCTCAGGCTGTTGAGTGCTGGTTGGCACCAATCCTCTGTGCGAGAATCTATCTTCTTTTCCCTCTGCACCCCTGTTGCTCTGTTCTCCTCCATGGCTCTGAAGCTTCACCCCCCTTGCCAGGCCCTGTCTCTTCCAGTGAAGGGGCTTCCTAGTGTGTGGAAACTTTTCCTCCTTCACAGCTCCCTCCCAGAGGTCCTGTCCCTATTCTTTTGTCTCTGTTTTTTCTTTTGCCCTACCCAAGTACCTGGGGATTTTCTTGCCTTTTGGGAAGTGTGAGGTATTCTGCCAGCGTTCAGTAGGTGTTCTGTAGGAGTTATTCCACATGTAGATGTATTTTTGATGTATTTGTGGGGAGGAAGGTGATCTCCATGTTTCACTCCTCCACCATCTTGAAGCTCTCACTTAATGTTTTTACTAAGAGCTCTTGAATTTTGATTAAAATCTTTCTGATTATCTACTGATAGTATAATAGTTTTTTCTCATTTGATGTATTTCTGTCATTTTAAACAATGATGCTTTGACCACTGTTGCCCCATTTGTGGATTTCAAACTTATTCTCTGCAGTTCCATCTTGGTCAGTAGTGAAGTTTCCACTTTTCCTGATCCCATAGACCTATATATGTTAGAAAACCTCAGTTCCCCTCCTGTGTTTCTCCTCTATTCTCACACCATTAGTACGGTCACACTTTTGACACAGGATGTGTGAGTATTTTCCTCACCCCAAGCAATCCTCTGTGACATCAGCTGGGTGTCCTACAATTTAACTCAATTCTGATCCTACATACCTAGAGATGGTGTCAGTTCTCACAGGTTAAGTCCTCAGTCCCATAAGACTGCTCTCACTTCAGATGCCAATTACAAGCAGTAGGTCCCCAGGTTACCCACAACTTCTGCCCAATTTGCTTCACATTGCAGATTCCCAAGACCTCCTCCCCCTTGGATTTGATTATTTGCTAGAACAGCTCACAGAATTCAGGGAAACACTTACTTACATTTACCAGTTAACTATATAATAGAGGATATCACAAAGGATATGGATGAACAGCCTGATGAAGAGACACAAAGGGCGAGGTCTGGGAGAGTTCAGAGTGCAGGAGCTTTTTTCCCTATGAATTTGGGGCGTGTCATCCTTGTGATGTGTGGATGTGTTCAGCAACCAGGAAGCTCTCCAAACCCCATTCTATTGGAGTTTTAATGGAGATTTCATCGTATAGGTATGATAAGTCATTGAGTCAGTTTGCAGCACCTTTCTCTTCTCTGGATAGTGGGGAGTACAGCTGAAAATTCCAAGCTTCTAATCCTGGCTTGGTCTTTCTGGTGACCAACCCCCATCCAGGAGCCCAGCAAGAGTCACCTCATTAGAACAAAGGACACTACTATCACCCAGGAAATTCCAAGAGATATAAGAGTTCAGTGTCAGGAACCAAAGACCAAATATTAGAACAAAAGATGCTCCCAGTATTATTATCACTTAGGAAGTTACAAGGGTTTTAGAAACTTTGCCAGGAACAGGGGACTGAGACTAATATATGTGTTTTCTATTATTTCATACCCATATGCTGTACCTTGCTTACAATTATCCAGGACTATTGCTCAGACACCTGTGAGTCAGTGAGGAATCCCTACTCAAGGGCAATTTAGTCTACAAAATCAAGGAGTATTCTTTCCACTCTGCATCCTGATTCACTCGCTAAAATTTTCCATTGCAACTCTACCTTATTTCTCCCTTCTCCCAGCCTAATATTATCTAGTCTAATAGAGCAAACAAACTAGCTCTGCAGGCATGCATGAGAAAATCGTCATTTGACATTTAGATTATCTCTTCTCTTTTTTTCTGCTTCAGTGTAGTCCTTTTTCTGTTTCAGTGTTGTCTGGGAGATGGAAAATAGTCCATGATATACTGTTGACACAGAGGAAGTTCAGAAAAATATGCTGAAAACACACAGATTGATACTTTGAGATTTAACGCTGTCACAAAATGAATTACAACACTGGATTTACTAATATTAGATTTCTTTTAAACACGGTGGATTGAACATACACCTTTATATTAGTACCCTTTGAAGCACCATTAAAGTGGCAGCAAAGAAATAAAGCAATATAAACACACAAAACAAAAGAAATAAGTGAGGAGACGATGGAAGACATTAGAAATCAACTATTTGGAAACTAGAAAGAAAGTGAAGTAATGGCAACTAATTCTGATGACCAAAGAAAACTGAAACCTAAGCCTGCAGAGGAAAGCTAACAAAAAGCGAGCCATTGTCCCCATGGAGTTCATAAAAGGCTTAAGAATAGCCTTATGTGGCTTTGGAAGGCAGGAACACAAGGCTACTTAGAATGTGGGGCTTCAAGGCAAGGTTGAAAATTAATTGAAAGTCTTAAAAATTAATATTTGGTTCACCACTTTCCTTTTTAACCCAATGTAGCTATACATTCTCCCAAACTTACTCATTCCTAACAGTATGCTTGAGGTTTTATGTTTGTACAGGTTGGGCCAGACAAAGCTGTGGACTCGATGAACCAGGCAGAGTTCAAGGTGTTAGTGAGATGCTACTTTAAAAACAGAAGCAGTAAATGGGTTAAATGAAAGCCTCCATACGGAACACTGAGATCGCCCAGGCTTCTTTTTCCATTCAGCTCCATAACTGCTAGTAGCCAGGTTTGTATCTCAAGCAGAAAAGTGAAGAATTCCAACCTGGGGAAACTGAGCACTTAAAGAGTAAATATCTATCAATGAAAGAACTTCTGAATAAAAGGCTGCGTCTCCTCCTGAACACCTTACAGTGAAGCTAATCAGTTAACAAAATCAATCCTGCCTTTAAATCTTCAAATTATTTACTCTTCACTTCCCCCAAATTTTTATCTTGAAAAATGTCAAGCCTTTAGAGAAGTTGAAAGAATAATAAAATGAACAACTGTATTCGTGTGTTGTTATCATTTGCCTTGTTTGTCTGCCTCTCTCTGCCTCTTTCTGTCTGTCTCTGTCTGCCTCTCTCTGCCTCTTTCTGTCTGTCTCTATCTCTGTCTTTCTCTCTGGTCTGACTCTCTCTCTCTCTCTCTCTCTCTCTCTCTCTCTCTATATATATATATATATATATATATATATATATATATATATAGATAGATAGATAGATAGGTATAGATATAGATATACACATTCTCTCTATATATATGTGTATGTATTGTTGTGTGTGTGTGTGTGTGTGTGTGTGTGTTTGTATGTGTGTCCCAAATGCTGAATCATTTGGAAGTATGTTGCAAAATCATGATATTTTACCCATCTTCTTAAAACAAAGAAATTCTCCTGTTGTCTGGGAGAATTCACCATTATTCACCATTATCAAACTGAACATTGTATTTGTGTAGAGATGTACTTGCAAGGCAAATTCCTAATATAGGCATAGCTGAGTCAAAGGTATATGCAAATGGAAATTTGTTAGACATTGCCAAATTCCCCTCCTTAGCTTTGTACCATTGTACACTCCAGCACAATGTCTGCCTCACTAGCAGAATGTATTATAATGCTTTTGAAGTTTTGCATCTTTTATTATAAGTTGAGCAACTTTTTATATGTGCAAAACTGTTTGTTTCTTTACATTTTTAAAATATTTTTAACATCTTTACCAGAGTATAATTGCTTTGCAATGTTGTTAGTTTCTGCTGTATAACAAAGTGAATCAGCTACATATATCCCCATATACCTATACCCTCCCTTTTGTGTCTCCCTGTTTCTTTACATTTGAACTGTCTATTCACTTAATTTCCCTTTCTACATTTTTTCTTGACTTTTAAGATTTATTTATATATTAGAGATGTTAACCCTTCATCTATGATTTATGTTGCAAAAATCTTCTCTTGGTCTATTACCTGTGGCTTTACTTTTGGTGCTTTTTGTCATTCTTGTATTCCTGGAAAATAAATCTCACTTGTTGTAACAGCTTTTGTTGCCAAAAGAAACACCCCAAAACTCGGTGGCTTAAAATAACAACCATTTTGTCATAGTTCATGAGTCTGCGAGTGGGTGGTTCTGCAGTCAGCTAGAAGGTTAGCTGGGTACTGGTAGGTCTAGGATGTACTTGCATATTTGGTAACTGGTGCTGGCTACCAGAACTGACCGTCAGTTGGGATAGTGGGGTGAATATGCCATGTATCTCTCATCATGCAGTGGGCCAGCAGTGGGCCACAGTGGTAGTTGCAGGAGTCCCCAAATCCCTCAAAGTGGGCAAATCCCAGTGCACAAGTTCTTTTAAAACCTCCGCTTGCATTGTGTTTACTAATGTCCCACGGGCAAAATTAAGTCATATGGCCAAGCTCAGATTTAAGGGGAGTAGTTTCCACCTTTTGACAGAGGAGTTCCAAAGTCACATTGCAAAGAGGTGTGTAAAGAAAGATGAAAGGAGTATGTGGTCATTTTTGTAATCTATACCAGTTGTCATGTATTATTATTTTTTTACTGTGGTGTTGGATTCTGCTTGCCAAAAATTTATTAAGGAGTTTTGTATTGACATCCATAAATGAGAACTGTAGTTTTCCTTTTTGGTGTTACCTATATTGATTTCAGTGTCAATGTTATATTGTACTTGCTTTATATAAAGGTCGTGGAGGTTTGTCTTTCTCTGAGCTTTCAAAAATGAATGTAGCATTAGCATTATCTAGTCTTTGAAGTTTTGTTGGCATTCTTATATGAACTGGTGGATTTTTGGTGGGGGGAGGGGTGGTAGATTTTTTTAAAACTTTCTGTAGTACCTCTATGGAAAATGAACTGTGAAAAATGTTAAGTTCTACTGGGCTCAGTTTTGGTTATTTGTATTTTCTTAAGACAATACCACCTTCATATAGGTTTTCAAATTTATTTTTAAAGAGTTATGCATAATAGTCTTTTTGATTTCTAAAATGTCCCTTTATTTCAATGATTATCCCCATTATCATTTCTGATTTTGCATATTTGTGATTTTTCCTTCTTTTTCATGAGGAGTTTAGCTATTAGTTTGTATAATTTATTTTTTTAACAAAATAGCAGTTTGATTTCTTTTTTTAAAATTATTAATTGAAATTTTTAAAAATATTTATTTATTATTTGGTTGTACTGGGTGTTAGTTGCAGCAGGTAAGCTCCTTAGTTAGCTGTTTGATTTCTGTATTAGTTTGACTGTTTTCTACCCCATTAATTTCTGCTTTTATTATTTATTTTATTTTTACTGTTTATTGTTATTTTATTTATTTTATTTTTATTGTTTTCTAACTGTCTCTTTCTTTTGGTTTTCCTTTGTCTTTTGCTTTAGCTTTCTGAGTTAATGACTAAAATTCATGGATTTTAATTCTTTCATCTTTAATTTATATAAGCATTTAGGGCTTTCTCTTATTGCATTTTAATTTTATCCCCCAGGTTTTGATATCCTATAGTTTTTAATTGTCAATAGTTTTTTGATATTTTAAATGAAGTTTGTATTTTTTCTTTCATCCAAGAGTTCTTTAAGATAAACTATAATCCAGTTCAAAGGCAATATTAAGTTGGCATTTGTTTGTTTGAATTTTTACTAGTTTCTAGTTGTATTACATTTTAGTCACAGAATATTTTTTGTATTATTGAGGTTTTTCTTTATGAACTAATGTGTGATCAGTTTTTGTGAATATCCCATGTGTGCTTGAGAAGAAGGTATATTCTCTATGCCTGGAGCATAAATATTGACACATAGCTATAATATTTTCATTATTATGTCATGTGGATCTTCTATAGTCTTCTTATTTTTTGTTTACTTAACCTTCTTCAGCGAAGAATGGAGACATGATCACCTTGGATTATTGATCACAATTTCTCACTACCCGTAAGAGGATTAAGCATCCACACCATTTTCCTTGTAAGTATGCAGTACCTGTAGTGCCTCCTACTGTGAGTGGAGTACATTTTCCCATCTCACTGATATCCAGCTTGGCCATGTGACTTGTTTTGGCCAGTGGAATGTTTATGGATGTGACATCAGCAAAGCCTTTAAACGTGCTTTCATGTTTTGGCTTGCTCTTTTGTACTCCTGAGATCTGCCATGACAAGCACATACCCCATGTAGTTATTGTCACTTTAGCTTAAGCTCCAAAATGAAGAAAAATGGAGCAGATCTGAATCCAACCTGTAGCCTATAGCCAGGACAGGTTTAGTGGAGGTGTTACCTTGCAGTGTTCTGCAGTTGCTGTTTTGAAAATGTTAATAATTTAATCTTTGTACTTAATGTTTTGAAAGTGAAATCTGATGAGATAGTGGAGCATGTGCATGATCGTAGGAAATACTCTAGGCAGTAGTGTGCATATGCCAGGGCTTAGATCCACAGGCATGACAGGCAGTGTACATACCAGAAAGTTGGCTTGGCCTCTGGTGCAGGCATAACTGCAGCAATCTGAGGGAGCAGCTGGGCTAGGATCTGGAACCAGATTAGTGGTGGCAACAGTTGCAGCATCAGCAGCAACCATAGCTATGGGAGAGAGGTGAAATTTTGCAAGGGAGCATCACTGACCTGTGCTGGCAGGCTGTCCTGCTGTTCCTTGAAGAGCTGGCTTCTGTGGCATCTGCACAAATATTAACTCTCCAGTATGAGTGCTGGGACAGAAAATGCCAGCTCTCAGGCAGTAAATTTTGTCAGTAAATTATTACAAAATAAAAGCATATACATGGATACTGCAATAAAGCATATCAGAGAGTTATTAGAATTCATCAGTGAATATATACTCCCTAGCTATGAAAACTACTGCAACATTGCAAAGCAAATATCCACAGGCTTAGAAATTGAAATTAAATTGAAAGATCTTTGCATTAGATGGAAAGTACATTATGTTTATATGAAGCTTAGAATCAACCAATTATTAATGAGGAAGATAACTTTAAATTATGCTTTCTTTGTTATTAAATACAGCAATAGAATGTATAAACAGATGGCTTGAATAATATACAAACCATGAAACCACTCTTGTTTTTGTGTATGAACTCAAGAAGCTACAGGGAATGTCAGAGGAAACTATAAAATTCCATCCCATGAACTTACATTTAAAATTAAATTTAGACTCATATAAAACTGGTTTGTACGTAGAGTTAAATCTTTTTAGAAAAATAGTTCTGCAAAAATCATAGGCTCTAGATACACTAAAATTTATATTTTGAAAAAAATTGGTCAGAGATCTGTCCTGTACTCACCTGTAAAAGAATGACACTTCACCCCTATCTTACAGCACTCACAAAAATTAACTCAAAATGGATTAAAGACTTAAATGTAAGACATGAAACTATGAAACTCCTAGAAGAAAACATAGGAAAAAATCGCCCTCCCAGAGGTCTTGATAATGATTTTTTGGAAATCACACCTAAAGCACAAGCTAGAAATACAAAATAAACAAGCGGACTATGACAAACTAAATGGCTTCTGCACAGAAAAAGAAACAATCAACAAAGTGAAAAGGCAACCTATGGAATGAGAAAAAAATATTTGCAAACCATATATCTGATAAGGGGTTAATATGCAAAATATATAAAGAACTCATACAACTCAATAGCAAAAACCCAAATAATCCAATTAAAAAATGGGCCATTGACCTGAATAGACATATTTTCCTAAGAAGATATGTGAATGGCCAACAGGTACATGAAAAGATAATCAACATCATTAGTCATTAGGGAAATGCAAATCAAAACAACAATGAGATATTACCTCATGCCTGTTAGAAAGACCATCATCAAAAAGACAAGAGATAACAAATGATGGCATGGATGTGAAAAAAAAGGAAACTCTGTGCACTATTGGTGGGATTGTAAATTGGTATAGCCAGTATGGAAAACAGTACGGAGGTTCCTCAGAAAATTAGATATAGAACTACCATATGGTCCAGCAATTCCACTTCTGGGAATATATCCAAAGGAAATGAAAACACTAACTCAAAAAGATATCTGTATCCCTATGTTCATAGCAGCATTATTTAAAATAGCCAAGACATGGACACAACCTAAGTGGTCATCAATGGATGAATGGAAAAAGAAGTTGTGGTATATGTACACAATAGAATGTTATTCAGTCATTAAAAACAAGGAAATCCTACCATTTGCGACAACATAGATGAACCTTGAGAGTATTATGCTAAGTGAAATAAATAAGAGAAAGACAAATACTGTATGATCTCACTTAAATGTGGAATCTAATTTTAAAAACTCATAGAAAAAGAGATCATGTTTGTGGTTACCAGAGCCAAGGGTTGGGGAAAGGGGGAATTGAAGGAATGTAGTCAAAAGGTACAAAATTCCAATCATAAGATAAATAAGTACTAGGGATATAACATACAACATGATGACTATGGTTAACACTGCTGTATGATAAATAAGAAAATTAAGAAAGTAGATCCTAAGAGTTCTCATCACAAGAAAATTTTCTTTTTCTCTTTATATTGTATCTATATGAGATGATGGATATTAACTAAACCAATTGTGGTAATCATTTCACAATATATATAAATCAAACCATGACACTGTACACCTTAAACGTATACAATGATGTATGTCAATTATTTCTCAATAAAACTGGAAAAAAAAAGAAATCTATCCTGATGTTCTTGCAGCCTATAAAATACCATTAACAGCACCAGTAACAGCTGCATCAGCAGAAAGGCCTTTCTCAAAATAAAAAATAAATCAAAATTTATTTGTCATCTTGTATTTGCCAAAAGAACCTGACATTACTGTCAGTTATATCAGTTGAAATAAGTTTTCTAAAAGTTCATTTTGATGATCTAATAAATAAATTTGCAGAATGGTGAGCCAAAAATATTCTATGGTTAATAAAGATATCAAACTAGCAAAGCCCTATTATTTATTGTATTATATATAATTATGATGCCAAAATGTTACTTTTTTGCAATTATAAGATTATGTTGTTACTCATGTACCACTATTAATTCTATTGTGTTTTATAAGTGGTAGAATATCTTTAGAGAAAAATGCTTTTTTTAAAAAAAAATGATTTATATTTTAGTAACTTAATGTGATTCCTTCTCTTTGATATTGAATAAGGGGCCTTTTTTTTTTACATTTTGCACTGGGCTGTACAAATTATGTACCTGGTCCTTCCTAGACCTGTCAAACCAAGCTACAACCTGAGGTAGAGTACCCTTAGCCAATGCAGACCTGTAAGCAAGAAAAAGAATATATAAAAATGACTGAGAGTTTGAAATTGTTTTATATGCAGCATTGTCTCAGAAACTACTGACTTGATACAGGTGTTTTAAAGGCTTCTATTGTGACAGTGGCCCCTTTTCTCCTGGCATTGCTTGGGGCTCCCCTTGATATTTCATGGACTATGTTACAGACTAAGCTGCTGTGATAATAAGACTCCAGAATTTAGAGTTTTACATAAGTTAGAATTTTATTTTTCTCTCTAATAACAGTCCAGAGTTAAGCTAGGAATGGTGGCTATGCCACACTTCAATATGCAGCTTCCATCTTTGGGTCCTGAGGAGCTGCTGCAATTGCTGCCATTTCCTGTATCAATTGAAAAAAAATGCATAACCTAAAAGTTGAGAATTATGTTTTATTTGGTGGACAAAACTAAGGACTTCAGCCCGGAGACACAGCATCTCAGATAGCTCTGAGAGACTGCTCTGAAATGGTAAGGGAGGAGCCAGGATATATAGAAATTTTTGCAACAAAAGACAGGGTAGTCAGAACATCAAAAGATTACTATTAATTAAGGAAAACCAGACATCTCAAGTTAATGAATTTAATGCTTTTCTATGTATGCAAAAGTCAAGGCTCATTGAAATCATTCCTTTGATATGCACCTCAGCTACCTGGGGCCAGTATCCTTTGCTTTCTCATCTTGAGTATCCTCTGGGTGCACCATCAGGGGTTTGGCTGCAGTGTCTGATGGCTTGAAGGCAGGCAGCTCTTTTGTGCAGCCTGTTCTCATCCTGAGTTCCCTCAGGACTTACCCTGGCGTGGTGGGGATGGCGGGGGGTGGGGGAGGTTGCCTGTAGTGGCTGATGGCCATAACATCGTTTGCTTACTGATATGGAAGGTGGCATTCTTAGTCAAGACCTAGCTACCAAGAAAGTGAAATGATAAATAAGGCAAGTAATTTACTTATTAAAAATGTGACCCAGAAGTTGCACACATCATTTTTTCATCCATACCTGACTGCAAGAGAGGCTGGTCTCTATGTGTATGGTAATATGCACTGATGAAACTTGGAGATTCTATTATTGAAAAAGAAGGAAGGACAATGGATGTCAATGGGAAAATGAACAGTCTCTCACATAGGATGGGAATAGCCATATGGGTTAAGGCTCCTTTTGTACAGTGTTACAAGACTGCAGGTATATGTGTGTGTGGTAAAATCCAACTTCCATTATTGTTAATTGGCAGAAAATGCAGGTGCTAATGACTCATTTAGTGTGTTCAACCTATCCTAGGGCCTTGTTTTCTGGGACCCTAGACTTGTGTGTGTTTGGTTAGACCAGTAATTATAAGTGAAGAAGAAGGAAGATGCTAAGGTAGCTGATCTCTGTTAGGGAGTTTGCTGCTCGCCTAGCCTTTTTTAAAACTCATTTTCATGTGTGGCAGTTCAGTCATCTGAGTATTGGAATCCCTCTTTACAATATGAGTCTACAGTAAAAATTCTCTATTTAGTAAGCAGCTGATGGGGTAAGTCATTTGGATACCTGCCCTCAATAAGGGTGAGGGAGGAAGATTTTATGAGGTTGGGGCATTGAAGCAAATCAATTTCTTGTTATCCTGCTGGTTGCTCTAAGACTTATCCTTGTAATTATGAGCTTTGAACTTTTCTTTTTTCTTTTCTTTCTTTCTTTTTTTTTCTTTTAAAGGAAACCAGCCTAATTATGTCTCAGGTGGGGGGGCTTGGCTTTGCTTTTTGTTGTGGATTTATCAGTGGTGATTGGATTTTTCCTTAATTTGTTACCCTTTGTTTTATTTACTTTTTATTTGTAAAATAACATACCAAAAAGTAATGTTATTTATTTCTTCAAAATGTCCTCAAATTTTCTGTATTTTTGGAAGTATCCTTCTTTGTTTTTCAGTTCTATGGATGTTTTCTCTAATTTTGTTCTTTAAGAGAGAGATGGCTTATCAGTTAGGAAAAGGTTTGGCTATGGATAACAGAAATCCAAAATAAGAGCCGCTCAAGCAAGAGAGACATTTCTTTCTTTTTTCACATGAACAAAATCCAGAGGTAAAAAATCTGGGGTTGACATTGTGGTTCCATGATCACTGGAGACCCCAGATCCTTCTGTGTCTTTCTCTAAACTTTTCAATGCATGTCTTCTATTTCGTGGTTCAAGATGACTGGTTCAGCCTGACCATCATATCTGAATTCCAGTCAGCAGGAAAGTAGAAGCAACAAAGAAGGGCACACTCAATTATACTACATTCCACTAGCTGTCTTTTAGTCATTTGGCCACAATGAGTTACAATAGTGACTGCAGAATGTACCCAGCCCAAAAGTAGAGGTTCTATTACCAGAGAAGAAGAGAAAATGGATATTGGGAGACAAATATGCTACAAAAGGAGAAATAAATATTTAGGTTCAATTTATTATCTTAACACAAAAAAACAGGTTCTTTCTTGAAACTCCTTAAAAATAATTGTGCTTATTCTTCTAACAGGGAAAAATAACCATGTTAGTATGCCCTTAGTAATGCTGGTTATGACATAATTTGATGTGGACATGATGTTACATCCATGAATTCCTTTTCAATTTTATTTTTACTTCAAGAAGCAAAGCATAGTTAATATATAAGAATGTGGTCTGTGAGGGGCTTGGATTGTATTATTTAGCATTTGAAATCCCCCTTTATCTTATAGTTTATATCACATGCATATTTTACTACATAGGGACACTTAGCTAATTCACACATTTTATTTAAAAAAGAGTGAATTTAGCAAAAAAAGAACCAGACAGGTTCTTATAGAAAGTGGTATTATCATTATTGCATAGAAAATAGTCCTAAAGTCACCTTTCTTTTCTGGGGGTCTTGATATGCTAAAAGGTAGAACCAAACTGTCCAGGGAAGAAGCTGTATTAAAACAGCAGTGGCATACACTCTCTTCAGTGTAAAGCTTAGGGAACAGGAGGATAAGACATTTTATGCTGATGAACATTGGGTGAAAGATCTTGGCATGAACACAGCAGTTTTCAAATAATCTTTTGAACTAGTACAGGGCCGTTATGGCAGAGCAGCAGCCTAGCCCTCTTGTCATCTGTGATAAGGACATCAATATTAGTCATTGTCAACCTTCATTAAGTTCAGATCTTACATTCTTCCATCCCTAAGGGTGTGTTTCATTGATGTTTTTCTTAGCAAACAACACAAGGACAGAGGGACACAAGCTCACATCAAACTGGCCTTTAGAGCCAGATTTCTTTTTCCTCCATTGGGCATTTACTACAAAGGAACAAAAACAGTTTCCAAGAATTCTTTCAATTTTATTAAACTTATAATGGATGCTTAATCTTTCTCAAATAAATGAACTAACTTAAGGAATTTTAATGTGAGAGTAAATATTATCATTTAAAATATATGTTTTGACATTGTTTCTATATACATTTTTATTTTTTAAGTCTCACATCTAGAAAGAATGGTGAGCATAAGTATATATTTCTATAGTATATAGCTTTTTTTGGTATTACATTCATTTATTAAATTCAATTTCATTTAATTTATTAAATGAAATTGGAATTTCATTTTCCACTACCACACATGTATTAATGAAATTTTTATGACTGTATGATCCCTTGCTGAGAATGAAATCAATGTGCTTTTAAGCTATATAAAATCCCCATTTCTGTGTGGATAAGATGCCTCACCTACTCATGGCCTGACTATCAATGAGATGCCCCATTGGAATAGCTTCAAAAGTAAGTCCTGGGCACTGCTTCAAGGGACTACCACACAACCACACATCAAGGACCTAGACACAGCATACTGTGGGCAGCCCCGCAGGTTACTGAAAAGAGTCACACCGAAGGGTAAGTGAGCAAAGGACAGTGAGAGGAAACAATAAAGTGACTTCCAGACCATTGCATTTTGAATGCTGGCTTTGATTTAGCTCAAATTCTTACCGATATGCAGACTTCATTCAGCTGTCAGCCATGAGGCACTTTCCAAATCTTTAAAAGAAGTGTTTCTGCTTCACTCATGGCTGCTTGCTCAAGTTGTGGAACATATCCAATTACAAACACTTCAAACGTTCCTGTTCCAAAGTGAAATAGTCATGAAATTAACTAATGATTAGAAAATTTTAAGTCCCTCCCATTCCCTCCCATAAAGGTGGTGGGTTTATCTGGAGAGAAATAAGGAAGAAAAAAAGCCTGCTTAAGAGTGAATAATACCAATAACACCAATACAATGAGAGTAGAAGGGGAGAATATAAAACCGTGCAAAATAAAACTAGAAACAAAACTGTTCAATGAAGTCAAATTATTTCTGGTGCTGAATACATTTGTTCCTATTAATCATGCACATGCGCTCTGATTGTATATTTACATGAACTTCATGAATTGCATTCCTGTGACTGTGAGACTCAGTGTGGTTGTGGCTTAGCTTTAGCTTCCTTCATGCACATATCTATTTACATAAATAATGTATAATAAAATGGAAACTGATCAGAGTTAATTCTGTGTGTTCCTCACTTGATGCAGGCTCTCAACTCATTCTCTCCTGCAATAGCACAGAAGAAAGTGCTTTATTTAAGAGGATGGTACTTCCATTCACTGCTGTCTTCTATGAAGCTGTTCTCTATTTCCAAGGGGCCACCTTTTCATAATTCATGGCTCTCTGTATGGATACTAGCATTAAAATGCTTCATCTTAATTACAGTAAGACAACCAATACGTATAAGAAAATTCTCTGAGGCACTCAGTCAGTCATACATACAGATTGAACTCCAACTCTATGGCAGGCAGAACACAGGCAGTAAAGCATCTTAACTTACCTCTAAGGAGTGAGTAAAATTGTAAGAAGCAACAACTATGAGGAAGCTTGAATTACCAGAACTATCAATCAGATTTAGGACAATGCCCTGTTCGTTCTTTCCATCCTTGATACAAGATCCCAGGGACTTAGACTGTTTTCTCCTCCTTTTTGTAGTTACTACTCTGTCCTTTGGGATTCCTCACCCTCAAACTGACAGTCGACACACTATATTTTATTCAGCTCTTTTTTGTCATTGTTGTTGCTGCTGCTCTTGAAGTAAAGCACAGAAGCTCTTTTATTTCAAGGACTATAATACTAAGTATTATAAGAATGATAATAGTTAAAATGGCAAATATCAGGAAGAGATTAAAAAATTAACAAATAATTTAAAAGTTCAAATACTTATGGTCCCTGACCTACCTGGACAACCTTAGCACCTGGAAATTCCCTTGAATTCCTTTTATCTTTTGTTTTGAACAGAAGAAAATAAGAAAAGAACCTGTTTTCAGGAGTAGAACTCATGATTTGAAATGGACAGAAAAATGGGCACAAATTAGCAACGTCAGGCATATATTTGTTTTATGGGGATACTTTTCACCTCCGAGAAACTATTGACTAAGAAACATTCATTTAGGTGGATTTATTGCTCTAGTTCCATATGACAGAGGTTTTCAATTTTTTCCTTTTGGCGAAGGAACTATATTTTTTTCATTTTTCCCTAAATATAATATTTTGATATAGTCCAATAAATATAATTGATAAAACCTGAAGATTCTTGTTTGAAATCTAGATGGAGGCCCCAAATCCCACTCACCTGGCCTGCCCTCACAACCACCCACTCCATAGAATTTTAGGGCTCCAAGGGACACAGCTGAAAACTACCACTGTATGGTGTTTCCTAAAAAGTCTTCTTCCTTAAAAATAAAATTAGCTTTACTATTTTAAAATGCAGTTTTAAAATAATCTTTGTTCCTTATAAAAAAAGTACAGAAAAGCATTTTATAAACAAGGGAGAGAAACGGTCATTATCCTAGCACCCAGCAATATAACCACTATTCACATTTGCTGTATATGTATTCCCAGCCTTTATTTTTTAATGGTAACTCTTATCTCTCCTATTTTGGAAATTTATATTATAACCATGAAAAAGCTTAAAGTAGTCTGAAGAACATGTGCTTTTAAATCAGATAATTCTGTATTCAAATTTTGGTTTCTTGGACAAGGTACTTAAGTTCTATGAACCTTAGTTCTGCTCCCCCACCCTATTTTTTAAGTCGATATCTAAAACCTCCATCAAAATGCTGCTGTGAGGACTAAATGGCTGAATATGCTAAGTACCTTGAACATCCCTGATACAATAATTACCCATTTCCAGTCTTGTTCTTTTTCTTAAATAAATAAATCTTCTACATTAAAACATTGGAACATCAGATAGTTAATGGGACACTTGATAATATTTTTGAAAGAAGAATTTGAGTTGAGAAGTATTCCGTCATATCCTCTGAAATCACATTATGTGGATCACCCCTGCTACCTGTACATAGATTAACTTGTGCTGTCCATGGCTTCTCAATGAAAAATGACAAACATAAGTCAATAGAAAAGTCTATGCTATTTGTGCTCACCAGTGTTTTTTACTGTTAAACGGTATGGTTTATATAAAAAGCATAGTGGATAATAGTGCCAATTTTAGCTCTTTCACTTACTAACTTTGTGACTTTGGCAAATCATTTAACTTTTCTAAGCTTTAGTATCATATTATAAAAGGGAGATAAAGTATGATAATACATGGAAAATATTTGGGATAGTGCCAGGCATATAGAAAGTGTTAAATAACTATTAGTGATCACTATCAAAATTATTTGAAATTTAAAATAAACTCATAGATGGCAGAGGACTGTGTAATGTATGATTAGCACTTAAAGCTGTTCCCTATTTTCATAAGTGCTTTATTTTGCTGGTGTTGTAGGTAATAATGACAATATTTTATGACTAAAAAGACATCGAGTAGCCAAAGGAACTACAACTTATATCACAAGGACAACAAAAACCAACTTGGAAACTACAAACTAGTTTATCTTGCCCTTGTCCAATAAGAGTTAAGGGCATGCTAAATTGAGAATTGATTAACCAGGTAAGAGAGGAAAATCATCCAAAGAAGAGGACCTTTTCTTAAAGAAAGTGACAAATGGGCTTCCCAAAGTCAAACCTGAGATCTCTTCGACCTAACAATTATTCACTCTTTTTGACTGAGAGATGCTTTTGAGATGAAAATGCGTCATCATTTTCATAAAATAAAATGCTACACTGGAAACCTATTAACTCTGGAGTGCAGATCAAGATGTTATTTGAAAATATTCCTTCCACAAACTCTCCAGGGATTTAATCAGTTGCCCCTCTCTATATACATATAAGAGGCATGGTCTGCAGAAATGCTCATACTAAGTGGTCCCAAGCTTCTAAAGCTAAGGATAAGATACACATACTTTCTAAAGCAGACATAATTCTGAAGTTCTCTGCTTATCTTGATTTGCTAGGCTGAGTTCCAGGGTTGTAGTATATAGAATAATTCTTGACTTTATTTCTATATATACCCTGACGACAGCAAGGGGTGAGTTTACTGCAACAATTGTCAATATATTTTCTCAGAGCATTGGTACAGTTAGAGGTGCTCAACCTTTAGTCTGCATACAAACCAACTGAGAAAGCCAGTTAAAATTCAGATTCCTGGGCTACATACCAGAATTTTGTATTTGAATATCTTTTGTGGAACAAGGAATCGGCACTTTTCACAAGCTCCAGAGGAAACACAGATAGTATACATACATTTTGAAAAAACAAAGCCAAAAACATTATCTTTTCTTAGTACATGACGTTGCAAAATAGTCTGCCAGCCATGTCAGAATAGAAAATTAGAGTGAGAATGAGTTTAAGGGCAACCAACCAGAAACCTGCGTCTGTATATTATGGGGCAAAGGGATAAAAGCATTCACTGAGGAGGTTTCCCTTACCCAGGATCACAAGAGGATAAACAGCTGTGTAACTGAAATTTTTAGGGGAAAGTAGTTACATAACAGAGGACCAGAAAAGGGTATATTAAAAGCAGATGGTTGGCAGGGACCTGCGAGAGGGGAGGAGCCATGGATACAATGCTTAAGTAACAAAGCTATGTTTTAAACTCATATACCTCTGACTCCAATTCCATTGCCCTAACCACTATATTAGTGGTTCTCAAACTTAGAGTGTTTTAGGACCATCTAGAAAAGTTGTTAAAATGAAGATTCTTAAAATCCACTGTTGGAGATTCTTACTCAGTAGAGCCGAAATGGAGCAAAGTGATCCTAATAAAAGTGAAACTTGTATTAGTTATCTATACCCAAAGCTAAGATGCTAAAATTAAGAACTCCCAAATATAAAAGAAGAAAGTTTATTTTTCTCTCTTACATAGGTGCTTGTCCAGGGTAGTTATGTGTTTTGACTCACAAGCTAATGCAGACACCCACATTCCTTCTATATTATTGCTCTGTCATATCCTACTGGGTTGTCTTTTTCTACAAGGTTTGAGGCCTTGGTCACCAACTGCCCATAGAAAGGAGGGATGAAAGGAAGTTAAAGGGTAAACATTTTTTCATGGCTCTGAGCGTGGCTGAGGCGAGTTGTGTCTCTGCAGGCACCGCCGGGCTGTGGCTGCTGATGGGCGCTTGGTCTCCTCAGGACTCGCTGGGGTTTCAGCTTCAGGACAATGTGGGGCTGCGTCCATGCTTACGGGAGCTGGGTTTCCTGAGGACGCAGGTGACGCTGGAGAAAAGGAGTTGCCGGGCTGCCACCTGCTAAAGAAGAGGAAGTGTCACCCATACCTTCTGCTGGAATTTCTCCCCGGGAAGAGCCGTGTGGATGAAAGGCTCTTGGTGCTCCAGCCAGGAGTCAGGGCTCTGCCTCTGAGGTGGGAGAGCCAACTTCAGGACACTGGTCAACAAGAGACCTCCCAGCTCCACATAATATCAAACGGTGAAAACCTCCCAGAGACCTCCATCTTAACACCAGCACCCAGCTTACTCAAAGACCAGCAAGCTACAGTGCTGGACAACCTATGCCAAACAACTAGCAAAACAGGAACACAAAACCATCCATTAGCAGAGAGGCTGCCTAAAATCATAATAAGTCCACGGACAGCCCAAAACACACCACCAGATGTGGACCTGCCCACTAGAGAGACAAGATCCAGCCATATCCAACACAACACAGGCACCAGTCCCCACAACCAGGAAGCCTACACAACTCACTGAACCAACCTTAGCCCCTGGAGACAGGCATCAAAAACAACTACAAACTGGCATCCTGCAAAAAGGAGACACCAAACACAGTAAAATAAGCAAAATGAGAAGACAGAAAAACACACAGCAGATGAAGGAGCAAGATAAAAATGCACCAGACCTAACAAATGAAGAGGAAATAGGCAGTCTACCTGAAAAAGAATTCAGAATAATGATAGTAAGGATGATCCAAAATCTTGGAAATAGAATGTACAAAATGCAAGAAACGTTTAACAAGGACCTAGAAGAAATAAAGATGAAACAAGCAATGATGAACAACACAGTAAATGAAATTAAAAGGTACTCTAGATGGAATCAATAGCAGAATAACTGAGGCAGAATAACGGATGTGACCTGGAAGATAAAATAGTGGAAATAACTACTGCAGAGCAGAATAAAGAAAAAAGAATGAAAAGAACTGAGGACAGTCTCAGAGACCGCTGGGACAACATTAAATGCACCAACATTTGAATTACAGGGGTTCCAGAAGAAGAAGAGAAAAAGAAAGGGACTGAGAAAATATTTGAAGAGATTATAGTTGAAAATTTCCCTAATATGGGAAAGGAAATAATTAATCAACTCCAGGAAGCACAGAGCATCCAATACAGGAGAAATCCAAGGAGAAATACGCCAAGACATATATTAATCAAACTGTCAAAAATTAAATACAAAGAAAGCTTATTAAAAGCAGCAAGGGAAAAACAACAAATAACATACAAGGGAATCCCCATAAGGTTAACAGCTGATCTCTCAGCAGAAACCCTGCAAGCCCGAAGGGAGTGGCAGGACATACTGAAAGTGATGAAGGAGAAAAACCTGCAACAAAGACTACTCTACCCAGCAAGGATCTCATTCAGATTTGATAGAGAAATTAAAACCTTTACAGACAAGCAAAAGCTGAGGGAGTTCAGCACCACCAAACCAGCTTTATAACAAATGCTAAAGGAAATTCTCTAGACAAGAAACACAAGAGAAGGAAAAGACCTATAATAACAAACCCAAAACAATTTTGAAAATGGGAATAGGAACATACATATCGATAATTACCTTAAATGTAAATAGACTAAATGCTCCCACCAAAAGACACAGATTGGCTAAATGAATACAAAAACAAGACCCTTATATATGCTGTCTCCAAGAGACCCACTTCAGACCTAGAGACACATACAGACTGAAAGTTAGGGGATGGAAAAAGATATTCCATGCAAATGAAAACCAAAAGAAAGCTGGAGTAGCAATTCTCATATAAGACAAAATAGACTTTAAAATAAAGACAATTAGAAGAGACAAAGAAGGGCACTACATAATGATCAAGGGATCAATCCAAGAAGAAGATATAACAATTGTAAATGTTTATGCACCCAACATAGGAGCACCTCAATACATAAGGCAAATACTAACAGCCATAAAAGGGGAGATCGACAGTAACACATTCATAGTAGGGGACTTTAACACCCCACTTTCACCAATGGACAGATCATTCAAAATGAAAATAAATAAGGAAACACAAGCTTTAAATTATACATTAAACAAGATGGACTTAATTGATATTCATAGGACACTCCATCCAGAAACAAGAGAATACACATTTTTCTCAATTGCTCATGGAATATTCTCTAGGATAGATCATATCTTGGGTCACAAATCAAGCCTTGATAAATATAAGAAAATTGAAATGGTATCAAGTATCTTTTCCGACCACAATGCCACGAGACTAGACATCAATTACAGGAAAATATCAGTAAAAAATACAAACACATGGAAGCTAAACAAGACACTACTTAATAACGAAGTGATCACTGAAGAAATCAAAGAGGAAATTAAAAAAACACCTAGAAACAAATGACCATGGAGACACAAGGACCCAAAACCTATGGGATGCAGCAAAAGCAGTTCTATGGGGGAAGTTTATAGCAATACAAGGCCACCTTAAGAAACAGGAAACATCTCAAATAAATAACCTAACCTTGCACCTCAAGCAATTAGAGAAAGAAGAACAAAGAAAACCCAAAGATAGCAGAAGGAAAGAAATCATAAAAATCAGATCAGAAATAAATGAAAAAGAAATGAAGGAAACAATAACAAAGATCAATTAAACTAAAAGCTGGTTCTTGGAGAAGATAAACAAAATAGATAAACCATTAGCCAGACTCAGCAAGAAAAAAAGGGAGAAGACTCAAATCAATAGAATTAGAAATGAAAAAGAGGAAACAACTGACACTGCAGAAATAAAAAAGATCATGAGAGATTACTACAAGCAACTCTATGCCAATAAAATGGACAATCTGGAAGAAATGGGAAAATCCTTAGAAATGCACAACCTGCCAATACTGAATCAGGAAGAAATAGAAAATATGAACAGGCCAATCACAAGCACTGAAATTGAAACTGTGATTAAAAATCTTCCAACAAACAAAAGCCCAGGACCAGGTGGCTTCACAGGCGAATTCTATCAAATATTTAGAGAAGAGCTAACACCTATTCTTCTCAAACTCTTCCAAAATATAGCAGAGGGAGGAACACTCCCAAAATCCTTCTACGAGGCAGCCATCACCTTGATATCAAAACCAGACAAGGATGTCACAAAGAAAGAAAACAACAGGCCAATATCACTGATGAACAAAGATGCAAAAATCCTCAACGAAATACTAGCAAACAGAATCCAGCAGCACATTAAAAGGATCATACACCATGATCAAGTGGGGTTTATTCCAGGAATGCGAGGATTCTTCAATATTCGCAAATCTATCAATGTGATAAACCATATTAACAAATTTAAGGAGAAAAACCATATGATCATCTCAATAGATGCAGAGAAAGCTTTTGACAAAATTCAACACCCAGTTATGATAAAAACCTCCAGAATGTAGGCATAGAGGGAACTTTCCTCAACATAATAAAGACCATATATGACAAGCCCACAGCCAACATCATCCTCAATGTTGAAAAACTGAAAGCATTTCCACTAAGATCAGGAACAAGAAAAGTCTGCCCACTCTCACCATTCTTATTCAACATAGTTTTGGAAGTTTTAGCCACAGCAATCAGAGAAGAAAAGGAATCCAAATCGGAAAAGAAGAAGTAAAGCTGTCACTGTTTGCAGATGACATGATACTATACAGAGAGTATCCTAAAGATGCTACCATAAAACTACTAGAGCTAATCAATGAATTTGGTAAAGTAGTAGGATACAAAATTAATGCACATAAATCTCTGGCATTCCTATATACTAATGATGAAAAATCTAAAAGTGAAATCAAGAAAACACTCCCATTTACCATTGCAACAAAAAGAATAAAATATCTAGGAATAAACCTACCTAAGGAGACAAAAGACCTGTATGCAGAAAATTATAAGACACTGATGAAAGAAATTAAAGATGATACAAATAGATGGAGAGATATACCATGTTCTTGGATTGGAAGAATCAACATTTTGAAAATGACTCTACTACCCAAAGCAATCTACAGATTCAATGCAATCCCTATCAAACTACCACTGGCATTTTTCACAGAACTAGAACAAAAAATTTCGCAATTTGTATGGAAACACAAAAGACCCCGAATAGCCAAAGCAATCCTGAGAACGAAAAACGGAACTGGAGGAATCAGGGTCCCTGACTTCAGACTATACTACAAAGCTACAGTAATCAAGATGGTATGGTACTGGCACAAAAACAGAAAGATAGATCAATGGAACAGGATAGAAAGCCCAGAGATAAACCCACACACATATGGACACCTTATCTTTGATAAAGGTGGCAGGAATGTACAGTGAAGAAAGGACAGCCTCTTCAATAAGTGGTGCTGGGAAAACTGTACAGGTACATGTAAAAGTATGAGATTAGATCACTCCCTAACACCATACACAAAAATAAGCTCAAATGGATTAAATACCTAAATGTAAGGCCAGAAACTTTCAAACTCTTAGAGGAAAACATAGGCAGAACACTATGACATAAATCACAGCAAGATCCTCTCTGACCCAACTCCTAGAGAAATGGAAATAAAAATAAACAAATGGAACCTAATGAAACTTCAAAGCTTTTGCACAGCAAAGAAAACCATAAACAAGACCAAAAGTCAACCCTCAGAATGGAAGAAAATATTTGCAAATGAAGCAACTGACAAAGGATTAATCTCCAAAACTTACAAGCAGCTCATGCAGCTCAATAACAAAAAAGCAAACAACCCAATCCAAAAATGGGCAGAAGACCTAAATAGACATTTCTCCAAAGAAGATATATAGATTGCCAACAAACACATGAAAGAATGCTCAACATCATTAATCATTAGAGAAATGGAAATCAAAACTACGATGAGATATCATTTCACACGAGTCAGAATGGCCATCATCATAAAATCTAGAAACAATAAATGCTGGAGAGGGTGTGGAGGAAAGGGAACACTCTTGCACTGCTGGGGGAATGTGAATTGGTTCAGCCACTATGGAGAGTAATATGGAGGTTCCTTAAAAAACTACAAGTAGAACTACCATATGACCTAGCAATCCCACTACTGGGCATATACCCTGAGAAAACCAAAATTCAAAAATAGTCATGTACCAAAATGTTCATTGCAGCTCTATTTACAATAGCCCGGAGATGGAAACATCCTAAGTGCCCATCATCAGATGAATGGATAAAGAAGATGTGGCACATATATACAACGGAATATTACTCAGCCATAAAAAGAACCGAAATTGAGCTATTTGTAATGAGGTGGATAGACCTAGAGTCTGTCATAGAGTGAAGTAAGTCAGAAAGAAAAAGACAAATACCGTATGCTAACACATATATATGGAATTTAAGAAAAAAAATGTCATGAAGAACCTAGGGGTAAGACAGTAATAAAGACACAGTCCTACTGGAGAACAGACTTGAGGATATGGGGAGGGGGAAGGGTGAGCTCTGACAGGGCGAGAGAGAGGTAGTATGTTTGGTAGTATGTACTACTGCATAGTACATACTATGGTAGTATGTACCTTATGTTTGGTAGTATGTACACTACCAAACATAAGGTAGATAGCTAGTGAGAATCAGCTGCATGGCACAGAGATATCGGCTTGGTGCTTTGTGACTGCCTGGAGTGGTGGGATAGAGAGGGTGGGAGGGAGGGAGATGCAAGAGGGAAGAGATATAGGAACATATGTATATGTATAACTGATTCACTTTGTTATAAAGCAGAAACTAACACACCATTGTAAAGCAATTTTACCTCAATAAAGATGTTTAAAAAAAGGGTATACATTTTCTTTTTATTAAGTGATATAACAGTTGAACATATCATTTTGGCTCAATAACCCTGATGAAAATGTAGTCACATAACCTGAAAACGAAGCTTAGAATGTAGTCTCTAGATAAACAGTACGTGGACTGCTAAAACTTAAGGGCTATCTATTACTAAAATAAAGAAGAGGAGAATAGATGTTAGGAGAGAGCTAGCAGTCTCTGCCATAGTATTCAGACTCCATTTTAAAAAAAGACTGTCTATAGAATACATTAGATGAAGATAATCGTGGTAGAATTGTAAAACAGATACCAATGTGAGGGCTAGTTGTTAGCAGAGGCCCTGAGAAAACACATAGAATCAGCTTGATCTCAATTCCAGTATATCTAGATTAGTTCTAATAATATCATTGTCTAAGTAAAAAAGACATCCCTGGGACCCTACACCAAAGGATACATTAGTTGATATAACAGGTTCAAAAACCCACCCCCTGGACCTTCATATCTCATGTGGTCTCATTCCCAAAGCTCTTGACACTGGAAAAGTGATTAAAAGTTATAGAAATACAAACAAGAGAGAGATCATATTCAATTGGAAAAGTTCAAAAGAAGCTTCCTGAGAGAAGAGACAGTTGTGATAGATCTTGAAACAGTAGAATTTTGACAAGTTTAGTTGAAGAGGAGAGTGTTCCAGTTCCAGTTCAAGGAAACAACATAACAACAGGAGCAGAGCAAGCAAAAAAAGAAAAAAAAATGCATTCTCAATGAACCTCTAATTCAACTCAAGGATATTTAGAATAACCCCAACAAAAAGTATTGATGAGACAAGATGGGGAAGTTAACTTTATTTATTTAGTTTTTTAAACATCTTCACTGGAGTATAATTGCTTTACAATGGTGTGTTAGTTTCTGCTTTAACAAAGTGAATCAGCTATACATATACACATATCCTCATATCTCCTCCCTCTTGCGTATTCCTCCCACCTTCCCTATCCCACCCCTCTAGGTGGTCACAAAGCACCGAGCTGATCTCTCTGTGTATGTGGCTGCTTCCCACTAGCTATTTTACATTTGGTAGTGTGTATATGTCCATGCTACTCTCTCACTTCATCCCAGCTTACCCTTTCCCCACCCACGTCCTCAAGTCCATTCTCTATGTCTGCATCTTTATTCCTGTCCTGTCCCTAGGTTCTTCAGAACCATTTTTTAAAATTCCATATATATATATATATAGAACTACCATATGACCCAGCAATCCCACTACTGGGCAAATACCCTGAGAAAACCATAATTCAAAGAGTCATGTAGCACAATGTTCATTGCAGCACTATTTACAATAACCAGGACATGAAAGCAACCCAAGTGTCCATCGACAGATGAATGGATAAAGAAGATGTGGCACATATATACAATGGAATATTACTCAGCCATAAAAAATGAAATTGAGTTATTTGTAATGAGGTGGATGAACCTAGAGTCTGTCATACAGAGTGAAGTAAGTCAGAAAGAGAAAAACAAATACCATATGCTACCACATATATAGGGAAGTTAATTTAAAATAAAACCCAGCAAGTTGCTGTTTTCTACTCCTTTATCTACTTATATATTGATTTAATTTTTTCATGGGTTAGGGATGATATTATAAATTTGACACTAAATTTAGCTTTCCACTGATTTGATACCAAGAGACATACATGCTCCAGCAAATTAAAAGGGGGGGAAAGGTTAAATACTCCAGAGACTATGCTCTACTCATCTTCTCCTATATTATCATTAAATTATCTCCCTTGTGCTTCTGAATTTGTGCAGTGGACATCAACTCTAATGTCTTTTTTCCAGCTTTTGATGCTTTCTAGTCCAAATGGTAACATTTTAATATATTATTTTTGCTATATGAATGTACAATTCTTCCTTATTAATATTTCTAGTCACTCAGTAAAGGGGCTGCGTAAGAGAAATAGCTTAATTTCATCTGACTGTATGAAGAGCTCGCTTGACAGTAGCTAGGGGCAAAGCTGTAAAGTGTTGCAGAAATTGTCAAATGTCCTTAGTCTTCATTGATATAAGATTCACACAGCACCTTTCAAATGTTATTCTCTTTCTTTCTAATGTATTGATACTTCATCCTTCTTTTTATTTATTTATTTTTTTTGCGGTACACGGGCCTCTCGCTGTTGTGGCCTCTCCCGTTGCAGAGCACAGGCTCCAGACGCGCAGGCTCATTGGCCATGGCTCACAGGCCTAGCCGCTCCGCAGCATGTGGGTTCTTCCCGGACCAGGGCACAAACCCGTGTCCCCTGCATTGGCAGGCAGTCTCTCAACCACTGTGCCACCAGGGAAGCCCGATACTTCATCCTTTTGATAAAGTACTTTCTCCATATATCCTTGCATTTTTCTTTAAAATTACATCATGAAACATTGTCAGTCTTAAATTTCCCAGTTAGTGATAAATCTGTACTAAACTTGACATTTCTGAAATAGAAAGATAATATTGACCATCAACTGACATATACCGTATTTGTTTACATAGCAGAACATTTACTTTGGAGTCACACAAACTGCAGTTCAAAGCCTGTGTCTGTCATCTGCTAAGTGTGTGACTCTGGGCAAGTTACATAAACTTAAAGGAGATAATACCTGTAAAACAATTTGCACAATACCTGGCACATAGTAAATGCTCAATAAGTAGTGGTTTTTCACTATGTATATAAGTGAGAAATAAATGACATTTTATGATTAATATGATTGGTAAATATGTTTGTGACTTTAATTTTTTTAATGCAACACCAACTTTTTAGAAATTCTAAAGGCAGCCGAGGATCTTAATATCTTTTCCAGAATAGTTAACAATGGATTCAGAAATTATTGCCCCAAGGTTGAATCTCATTTGAATCAAAAGTTTGAAATGATTAAAATTAAGTCATTTCTGTTATAGTTAGAAATAAAATAAATCATCTGAAGCACTGACTTCTCTTTTTAAAAGCTTCCACATCAAATGCAGCTCATTGTTTTCTTTTTCAAATGGGCCATTCCATTTTTATTTCTTTGGAATGAATTTCCTCACTTTGTTTTAGACAAAAGAATATATTATACTGCATTGAAATTCCAAGGAATATTAATGACTTGAGGTAGAACACATTATAAAGTAGTTAGAATAGCTCAGAGAAAATTTTAGAAATAATCAGAATATCAATTTGATAGATATTTTTCTAGCTACAAAATATTTTCAACATAGTGTATAACTTGAATACTCTTGATCTGCCTTTGGCAGCCATATATACAGAGTTAAATAGTTTTGTCCACATTTTGCCTAGTAAAAATCCTGCTCATATTAAATTCACCTTTCTTATCTATATATAAATCATTATTTGATTTGTGTGGTTAAATTAATACACATCCTCATTCAGAACCCCCCACCCAGAGGGAATACTACCTGGACACTTCTCTACGTTTAATTTAAAAATGTTTTTCTTAAGTCAAATCCTTTTGAGAATACAATATGTAGAAAACAATATGCTAAATGTTATATGGGAGTAAGAAAGAATAAGGTAGTGTATTATAGTAGAAAATAATTGCCTTTGAAGTCCGACACTAGGTCAAATCCTAACTCTTGCCATTAACAATGCTGTGCAACTTTCAGCCCGTTAATTAACCTTTCAATTTCTCTGTAATAATATTCATTATTAATAAAGACTAGTAAAAGAGAATTTGATCTTCGAAAGTGACATAATGAATGGCAAATGTGGAGTAGATACTTATGCAGTTAAGTCTAGGCATTTTCAAAGAAAGCTGGCAAAAGGTAGACCAAAGTTTTGCAACTGCTTCCTGCTGGTAAGGAAGCTCAGATGTTCCTAAGGGGCCTGAGGTAACCAGATGAATTGTTCTATGATATGCTGCACTATGGAATGGGGTGTCATGAACAAGGAAAATTTCATAATTCCCCATTCTAACCCACGACACCCTCCCTCAAATAGCCAGAATTAATTGTTAATTAATCCTTTTTCTAATACAGGCTTTTCTGCATCTGCAGAAACATGAATCCTCAAATAAAAAGGTCATGTTCTATCAAAGACACGGCCAATTTGTGTAATATGGTAGAAGTGATTAAATAAAGGAAGTGTGTAAAGGTTCTATAATTAAAAAATACTTTAAAAATTTATTATTATCTTAGATCAGGTCAAAGAAATTAATTTAGATCCTAGAAACAAGACACAACTATCAGCTCTAACAAAGAATTACATAATTTGTTCCTAAAGTAACCCAAATCTATACATGTTTATGTATAGAAAATTTCTAGAAACAATATAGAAACAATCTTATGAGTGATAATCTCTGTGCTATATTATTAGGAGTTCAGGGAGAATGTGAAAGGAAATTTTACTTTAGTATTTTCTTTCTTTTTATTCTTTATCCTTTCCTTCTTCCTTTCTTTCATTCTTTTTTTCCCTATGAGCTTATATTACTCTCATTATTTAAAAAGTAGTTAATAGAAGTGGCATGTAGAATCAATGGAAAAAGAAGGATGATTCAAGGCCTAATTTGGGGATAATTGACTCTCTATTGGAAAAAAATAACTTTAGATCTCTATATTGTACCAAACAGAGACAATAAAATTCTATATGAGTTAAAGACCTGAGTATGTAAAACAAAATTCTCAAGCTGTTTGAAAACAATAGTGTAGAAGTATGGTCTAAATAGTTTAGAAGTATGGTCTGGGTAAGGGAAAGTTTTTTAAAACAGATTCAAAAGGCACAAATTGTATAGGAGAATAGTTAAATCTAACTATATAAAAATTCGAAACATTAGGAAAGCAAAAATATAACAAAAATATGGCCTGAAAATTTTCTAGTTCTAGCCATGATGGATTAATGAGGACCAAACTTGCCAGCTCACCATAAACAACTAGAAAACTGGGCTAAATATGTGAAACAATTATTTTCAGTTTGGACAAGAAGCAGCACAGGACTGTCATTCCTGAGAAAAGGGTAACTAATGAGGACAGCATTATCACTGCCTAGCTTTCTACTTGGATGTACATTCAAGAACACTGCTCAAGAAGGAAGAACTCGAGCAGATCCTTGTGGCAGTGCTGAGTTGAGGAGATAGAGATCAGAATTGAGGAGGTTGCAGTGGTTGGAATTTTTGAATGCAGGAGGGAGATATGCAGAGCAAAATCTCCGGATAAATGCATGAGGATTTTCATGAGATTTGCTAAATATTTAGTTGAACATGCATAGGATGTAATTCCAGGAGGTTGAGCATAGAACATCTGTGGAGTTGAACATGAACAAGTTCTAGAATTTTACAGTGATGGGAGATATTTGAGTTAAGGGTGCAGAGTCCATGTAGGAAAGCCAGGACAATCAGTAAAGATCCCAGAAGGGTCATGTCTTAGTTGTAGGGTTATCTTAGATGTAGAATTATCATAGCAAAGCTTAAAATCAGACCTCCAATGAATCAAACTGTTCCAAAAGTAAATTAACTGCCTGTCAAAACAAAGCTCTCCACTCCGAAAAATTAAGGAAAATCCAGTAGTCCACAATGTAAAACTCCCAGAGTTCAGAATCTAATAAAAATTTACTACACATGTGTAGAAGCAAAACCTTTTCACCAACAAACAGAAAAAAAAATCACTTAATAGAAACAGCACAGAATTAACAAAGATGATGGAATCAGCAATGACTTTAAAACAGCTGCAGAAGGATATATACTGCAGGATAATAAGGAAAGAAATGAGAGAGAGAGAGAAAAGAACAACAACAAATGAGCCATACTATGGATATATAACAATTTGTTTATCCAATCACCTGCTGATGGACATCTGTAATCTTTTTTCCCCAGTTTTTTGGCTATTATATAGATTTTGTATGAACATTTGTGTGTAAGTCTTTGTGTGAACATATGTTCTAATTTCTCTTAGGAAAATAGCTAGGAGTGTAATTTCTGGGTCATGTGTAATATGTGTTGAACTTTATAAGAAACTGCCAAACTGTTTTTCATCTTGCATTCCCACCAGCAATGTATGAATTGTTTGACATACTCAACAACAACTGGAATTACCATTATTTGTAACTTTAGCCATTCTGATATTTTTATGGTTTGAATTTGCATTACCTTCATATTGATCAAATATTTATGTGCTTTTGACCATTTATAAATCTTCTTTTATGAAATGTCTATTTAAGTATTTTGCCTATTTTTTAAATTGAATTATCTCATTATTAATTTCCAAGCATTCTTTGTATAATCTGAACATAAGTTCCTTGTCAGATCTATGCATTGCAAATATTTGCTCCAATTCAGTGGCTTGCCTTTTCATTTCTTTGACAGTGTCATTCAAATACTACTTTTCTTTCAATTTTGAAGAAATTGATTTTATTATTTTTTTTCTTTTGGTGCATGTTTTCTGCGTTGTATCTAAGTGCCTAAACCATGGTCACAGAGATTTTTTTCTCGCTTTTCTCCTAGAAGCTTTATAGTTTAGTGTTCATATTTAGTTCTCTAATCTATTTGAAGTTAATTTTTGTGTATGGTATCAGGTATGTATTGATATTCAGGTTTTTCTATATGTGTATCCAGTTATTCCAGCACCATTTGTTGAACAAATTACTGAATTATCTTGTCATTATTGCAAAACATCAATGTGGGTTTATTTTTGAATTCTATCCTGTTTCATTGATCTATAGTCTTAATCTTATCCCATGACACATTAAGATTACTGTAGCTTCATAGCAGTTCTTGAAATCATGTAATCAAGTCTTCCAACATTGTTTTTGTTTTTCATAATTGTTTTAGCTGTTCTAGCTCCTTTGCATTTTTACATATAATTTGAATGAAGTCATCAATTTCTACAAATCAACTGCTGGGACCACGTTTGATGTTGCAATAAATCTGTAGATCAATATGAGGAGAATTGACTATATTAACTATATTGAATCTTGTGATCCATGGACATAATGTATCTTTCCATTAATTTTTAAAAAATTTGTTTCAGCAATGCTATATAATTTCAGTATGTAAACATCAAACATATTTTGATACATTTATATATATGCTTTTAATGTATTTGATGCTATTGTAACAATTTTGTTTTAATTTCCAATTGTTCATTGAAATTGTACAGAAATACAATCAATTTCTTGTATACTGTATATAGTGCAACATTGCTAAGTTCACTTTTTTGTAGATTTATTATTTTTTAACAATGTAATCATGTCATCTGTGAATACTTCTTCATTTTCATTTGCTATACTTTTTGTTTCTTTTTTATTTCTTTATTGCACTTGTTGGCATCTCCAGTAGAATATCGAATATAAATGGTGAGAATGAACATTGTCATCTTTTTCCTGACCTTAGGGGGAAGAGATGTGTTGTTTCACCCTTAAGTGTGATGTTAGCTTTAGGTTTTTCATAGACATACTTTATCAGGTTGAGGAACTTTCCTTTCATTGAGCAGTCTTGTTGAATTTTTTCAAATGTTTCCTGGCATTTAGTGAGTTGATATAATGGTATTTCCTGGTTATTTTGTTAATAAGATGAATTATAGCAACTTAAAAAAAATACTAAATCACCCTTGTATTCCTGATAAAATAAAGTTCACTTATTCATGTTGTATTACTTTATATATTTTTGGATATTCATATCTTGTTATGATTTTTTGTGTCTATCTTCATGAAAGTCGTTGGTCTGTAATTGTGTTTTTCTTGTAATAACTTCATCTGGTTTTGGTCTCTGGGTAATTCTGAGATCAAAACAATAATTTGGGAAGTGACCTCCCCTTCTTTATTTTCTAAAAGAATTTGTGTAAGATTGGATTTATCTTCTCCTTAAATACTTGACAGAACTTACCAGTGAACTTATCTGGGCCTGGAATTTGCATTATGAGAAGGTTTTTAATCACAAATTCAATTTAGTTAATAAATATAATGCTACTCATATTATCTATTTATTCTGTCTCCATTCTGAGAATGTCTTCTTTACAGAATTTGTAGAGGTTATTGGAAAAAAGCTGTCCTGAGTATTCCCTTATTATCCTTCTATTAGCCGTAAGATATGTAGTGATGTCCCTGTTTCATACTGATATTGAAAACTTGTGCCTTCCCTCTCTTTTTTTCAAATTTATTTATTTTATTTTATTTATTTTTGGCTGTGTTAGGTCTTCGTTGCTGCCCGCGGGCTTTCTCTAGTTGTGGAGAGCTGGGGCTACTCTTTGTTGTGGTGTGTGGGCTTCTCATTGTGGTGGCTTCTCTTGTCATGGACCATGGGCTCTAGGAGCATGGGCTTCAGTAGTTGCAGCACGTGGGCTCAGTAGTTGTGGCTCACAGGCTGTAGAGCGCAGGCTCAGTAGTTGTGGTGCATAGGCTTAGTTGTTCTGCAGCATGTGGTATCTTCCCGGACCAGGGATCAAACCCGTGTCCCCTGCATTGGCAGGCAGATTCTTAACCACTGCACCACCAGGGAAGTCCTCTTTTTTTAATGATTTTTAAACATATTTTTATTTATTTTTTGGCTGCGTTGGGTCTTCATTGTTACACGCAAGCTTTCTCTAGTTGCGGCGAGTGGGGACTACTCTTTTTTCTTGATTAGTCTAGTTTATTTACCTTTTCCAAGAACCACTTTTATGTGTCCTTGAGTTTCTCTATATTTTTTTGTCTTAATTTTAATGATTTCTGCTACCTATTATTTTCTTCCTTCTTGCTTTTGGTTTAATTTGATCTTTCTTTTCTCTTTCCTAAAATGGAAACTTAGGTCACTCATTTGGGAACTTTCTTCATAAGCATTTTATATTCTAACATAAGTATCTAAGCATTTCTTTAGCTGTATCCCACAATCTGGTATGTTTTTTTTTTTTTTTTTGGTGGTACGCGGGCCTCTCACTGTTGTGTCCTCTCCCGTTGCGGAGCACAGGCTCCGGACATGCGGGCTCAGTGGCCATGGCTCACAGGTCCTGCCGTTCCATGGCATGTGGGATCCTCCCGGACTGGGGCACAAGCCCGTTTCCCCTGCATCGGCAGGTGGACTCTCAACCACTGCGCCACCAGGGAAGCCCCTGATATGTATTTTGATTTTAATCTAGTTCAAAAGATTTTCTTGCTTCTCTTGGAAGTTCTTTGATCCATGGGTTACTTAGAAATGTCTTTTATAAATTTCCCATTATGGGGGGATTTTTCAGATTTTTTGGGGAATGATTATTAATTGCCTTTCTTTTTGATTAGAGAATGTAATTTTGATGATTTAAATTTATTTAGACTTACTGAGACTTGTTTTATTGCCTAGCTTATGATATATCTTCGTGAATGCATCATGTGAATTTGGAAAGAGCTGAGCTCCTTTCCAATTTGTTCAGAGGTGACTGAGTGCTTTAAAGGGACAATGAATGAGTAGGGAGATGGAATGAGCAGGGGTTCAAGTGGAATCAGGGAAGTAAAATATTACAAATGATTTAGGCCACCTGTGATTGCTTAGCTAGCAGTTATGGAAGTTAGGATTCTATCCTCTCACAGAGACTGTTTTTTTCCTAAGATTACATTTTAAAGCAATGAGAAAGATATTCCTGAGTTGTAGGAAATATATATACATCTCAAAGAGACAGATGAAGGATTTATAATTGTAAACCCTTTTTAGTAAATGCTCTAACAAAGGGAAGTCATGGACCTATGTCAGGTGCTCTCTAGAACAAACAGTAAATTTTTTGACATCCTTAAGTGTTTGCAGATAGGTATTCAAAAGGGTTCTGGATCATCCCAAGAACCCAGTCTTAGGCTGATAGAAGCAATGCTAGAGTTGGTCAAGAAGCTTAGTGAAGGAGTTTGGATGGAGTCTTTTTGTGCCAGAGTTCTTTACAGTTCTCAATCATGTGTTGTATATCCTTACTGATTTTCTATCTACTTATTCTATCAGTTATTGAGAGGTGGGTTTTTACATTTCCATTCATAATTGTGAACTTGTTTATTTCTCCCATTAATTTTTCATGTAATTTTAATTTGTGTTGTCAGATATATATATATATTTGGGATTGTTTGGTCCTCTTGATGAATTGATTCATTGATCCCTTTATCATTACTAAATGTCCCTCTTTATTCCTGGTGATATTCTATGTCCTGAAGACAATTTTGAATGCTATTAATATAGAAACACTACTTCTGGAATATGAATATCCAGCTTTGCTGGCAACATTTCTTGAACAGACTATTCTTTCCCTCATTGAATAGCCTTGTTCCTTTGTCAAAAATCAATTGACCGGGCTTCCCTGGTGGCACAGTGGTTGAGAGTCCACCTACCGATGCAGGGGACGCGGGTTCGTGCCCCTGTCTTGGAAAATCCCACATGCCGTGGAGCGGCTGGGCCCATGAGCCATGGCTGCTGAGCCTGCGCATCTGGAGCCTGTGCTCCACAAGAGGAGAGGCCACAACAGTGAGAGCCCCACGTACCACGCACACACAAAAAATCAATTGACCAGGATTTCAGAGAAGATGACAAAATAGGAAGCTCCGGAATTTGTCACCTCACCTAGACAACAATTGTACTGACAGAAACTGTCTGAAGTAACTATTATGGAACTCTGGAGTCTATCTGAACACTTCCAGCTTTAGGGGGAAGCTTAGCTTGCAAATTGCAGTTCATTTTGATCAACTTCAGCCTTTAGTACTCTAGAAAACTACCCATCTCTCATCCTTCTAGCCACATGGCAGGCAACCATGCCCATATTTTGGTATGGCTTACTTGAGCTAGTGTGGATAATAAGAATATCATAGATATAACAGGAACACTTAAAAATTAAGCTCAAATGTGAGCATACAAGTACAACTGGATATCCATATATGTAAGAAATAAGTTGGACCCCTAACTTATGCCATATTCAAAAATTAGCTTGAAACGGATTACAGACCTAAATATAACATCTTAAGTTATTTAAAAGAAAAACTTAGAAGAAAATATAAGTGTAAATCTTTGTGACCTTGGGTTAAACAAAATCGTTTTAGGTATAATATCAAAAGCACAATTGAATTTTATTTGCTGATTTCAATAAAATATTTGGTCATCTGGGGAAAAAAGCACAGTCAACAAAAGAAAACATATAAAAAGGATAAATTGGACTTCATCAAAATCAAAAGCCTTTGTGCTTCAAAGGACACAATCGAGAAAGTGCAAAGACAACCCACAGGGGCTTCCCTGGTGGCAGAGTGGTTAAGAATCTGCCTCCCAATGCAGGGGACACGAGTTCAAGCCCTAGTCCATGAAGATCCCACATGCCGTGGAGCAACTAAGCCTGTGTGCCACAACTACTGAACCTGCACTCTAGACCCCAGAGCTACAACTACTGAGCCCATGTGCCCCAACTGCTGAAGCCTGCGTGCCTAGAGCCCATGCTCCACAACAAGAGAAGCCACTGCAATAAGAAGCCCGCACACTGCAACAAAGGGTAACCCTTGCTCGCCTCAGCTAGAGAAAGCCCACGAGGAGCAACAAAGATCCAACACAGCCAAAAATAATAAATAAAAATAAATAAATAAATAAATTTATATTAAAAAAAAAGACAACCCACTGAATGGGAAAATATTTACATATTATGTATCTGATAAGCGACTTATATCCAGAATATATAATTAACTCCTATAACCCAAATATAAAATTACATCCCAATATAGAAATGAGGAAAGGATTTGAATAGACATTTCTCTAAAGAAGACTTGTAAATGACCAATAAGCACATAAAACGATGTTTAACACCGTTAGTCATTAGGGAAATGCAAGTCAAAGTCACAGTGAAATACCACTCACCCCTACTACAATGGCTATTGTGAAAAAGAAAAAGTATAGGTGAAAATGTGAAGAAACTGAAACTCTCACACATTGCTGGTAGGAATGTAGAATGTTACAGCCACAGTACCATTTGGTACAGTGTACCACTGTACAGTTTGGTGGCTCCCCAAAAGTTACACATTGAACTACAATAGGACCAGCAATG
Source organism: Phocoena phocoena (assembly GCF_963924675.1). Taxonomy (NCBI): domain Eukaryota; kingdom Metazoa; phylum Chordata; class Mammalia; order Artiodactyla; family Phocoenidae; genus Phocoena; species Phocoena phocoena. The sequence continues at coordinate 77,569,567 of NC_089240.1, read as the reverse complement.
CCCCAAGTATATATCTAAAGTATATATCCAAAATAATTGAGAGCAGGGACTAGAATAGATATTAGTGCATGAGTGTTTATAGTAGCATTATTCACAATAGCCAAAAGTATAAACAACCTAAGTGTCCTTCAAAAGATGAATGGATAAAAAAATGTGTTATATAAATACAATGGAATGTTATTAAGTCATAAAAGAGAATGAAATTTTAATATATACTACAACATGATGGACCTTAACATTATGCTAAGTGAAATAAGGCAGACACAGAAGGACAAATATGGTATGGTTCTTGTATGATGTACCTAGAAGAGTCAAATTTATAGAGACAGAAAGTAGAATAGAGGATATCAAGGACTGAGGGAGGAGAAATGATAGTTACACAGCATTGTGGTATATTTAATGCCTCTGACTTATACACATAAATGGTTAAAATTGTAAATATTATGTTGTATATATTTTACCACAATAAAATATCAATTGACCATTGACATATGGATTTATTTCTGAACTCTCAATTCCATTTCCTTGATCTCTACGTCTACTGTTATGCTAGTGTCACACTGTATTGATTATTGTAACACTGTAGTAAGTCTTAAAATTGGGAAGTGTGAGTCTTCCAACATTGTTATGCTTTATCAAGATTGGTTTGACTATTCTGGGTCCATTGAATTTCCACTTGAATTTTAAGATCAACTTGTCAATTTCTGCAAAGAAGTCAGCTGAGATATAGGTATGGATTACATTAAGTTTGTAGATCAATTTGTAGAAGATTTTCATTTTAATTATATCAAGTCTTGCAAACCATGAATGTGGGATATCTTGCCATTTACTTAAGTCTTCTTAAATTTCATTCAACAATATTTTGTAGTTTTCAGAGTATAAGTTTTGCAAGTATTCTGTTAAATTTATCGCTGAGTATTTTATTCATTTAGATACTATTTGAAATTAAGTTGTCTTCTCAATTTCTTTGTCAGTTTGCTCATTGCTACTGTATAGAAATACAACTGATTTTTGCATATTAATCTTGTATCTTGAAAGTTTCCTGAACACATTAATTGTTCTAATAGTTTTGTGGTGGACTCCTTAGGATTTCTTATATAAAAGATCAGACCATATGCA